>NC_056730.1:587159614-587459614 GCF_019279795.1 Protopterus annectens | reverse complement strand
AGGGGCCCCCAAAAAAAAATTTTTGGGAAAACAAAAAAAAAATTTTTTGGGGTTTTTTTTTTGGGGGGGGTTTTTTTTTTTTAAAAAAAACAAAAAAAGGGGGGGGGGTTTAAAAGGGAAAGGTTTTTTTTAAAAAAAAAAAATTTTTTTAAAAAAACCAAAAAAAAAAAACCCTTTTTTAAAAACCCCCCCAAAAAAATTTTTTTTTAACATTTGATTCCCGTTTTTTAATTTAAAAAAAAAAAAAACCCCAAAAAAAAAAAAAAATTTTTTTTTTTTTTTTTTAAAAAATTTTTTAAAACCCCCAAATTTAAAAAAAACCAAAAAAAAAAAAAAATTTTTTTTGGGGGGTTTGGGGTTTTTTAACCTTTTTAAAAGGGGAAAAAAAAAAAATTTTGGGGGCCCTTAAAAAAGGGGGTTTTTTTTAAAAAAAAAAGGAAAAAAAAGCAAAAAAAAAAAATTTTTATAAAAAAAAAACCCGCCCCTTTATTTTAAAAAAAAAAAACCCTAAAAAAAAGTTTTTTGTTAAAAATAAAAAAAAAAAAAAAAAAAAAAAACAAAAAAAAAAAATTTTTTTAAAAAAAAAAAAATTTTTTGGGAAATTAAAGGAATAAAAACCCTTAAAAAAAAATTTAGGAAAAAAAAAAGGAAAACGTTTTTTTTAAAAAAAAAAATTTTTAAAAAAAAAAATTTTTAAAAATTTTTGGGGGAAATTATTTTTAAAAAAACCAAAAAAATTTTTAAAAAAGGGAAAAAATTTTTTAAAAAAAAAAAAAATTTTTTAAAAAAAAAAAAAAAAAAAAATTGGTTTTGAAGAAAAATTTAAAAAAAAAAAAAAAGCGGGAAAAAATTTAAAAAAAAAAAAAAAAAAATTTTTTTTAAAAAAATTTTAAAGGGTTTTTTTCCCAAACGGGAAAAAAAAAAAAATTTTAGGAAAAAAAGTTTTTTAAAAAAAATCAAACTTTTAAAAAATTTAAAACGGAATAATAAACCAAATTAAAAAGGGGGGAAAATTTCCCAAAAATTAAAAAAAAACCCCCCCAAAAAACGGGGTTTTTTAAAAAAAAAATTTTTAAAAAATTTTAAAAAAAAAACCCCAAAAAAAAAACCGGGGGGAAAAAAAAAACCCAAAATTTTTTTCCCCCGGGGGGGGAAAAAAAAAAAAAAACCCCCGGGGAAAAAAAAAGGGGAAAAAAAAAGGGTTTAAACCCCAAAAAAACAAAAAAAAATTTTTAAAAAGGAAAAAAAAAAAAAAAAGGGGGGAAAAAAAAAAAAAAGGGAAAAAAAAAAAAAGGGTTTTCCCCAAAAAGGGTTAAAACCCAAAAAAAAATTAAAAAAAAAAAAAAAATTTTTGAAAAAAAAAAGGGGGAAAGGGGCCCTTTTAAAAAAACCCCGGGGGGAAATTGAGGGGAAAAAAAAATTTTTTTAAATTTAAAACCCCCCCCCAAAAAAAACCCCAATTTTTGGGAAAAAGGGGGAAAAAATTTGGTTTTTTTTGAACCGGTTAGGGGAAAAGGGGGGTTTTTTTGGTTTTTTAAAAAGGAAAATTTTTAAAAAATTTTTTTTTTTTTGGGGAAAATTTTTTTTTTTTAAAAAAAAGGTTTAAACCGGGAAAAAAAAAAAAGGGGGCCCCCCTTTTTGAATGGGGGCCTTTTAAATTTTTTGGGAAAAACCCCCCAAAAAACCCAAAAAAATTTTTTAGGGGTTTAAAATTTTTTGGGCCGGGGTTTTTTTAAAATGTTTTTCCCCTTTTGGGGGGTTTATTTTAAAAAAAAAAAAAATTTTTTGGGGGAAAATTTTAAAAAGGGTTTTTTTTTCCCCCCTTTTAAGGATTTGCCCCTTTTTTTGGGGAAAGGGGGGTTTTTAAATTTTTTTTGGTTTTTGGGGGTTTTTTTGGGGGGTTTTTTGGGTCTTTGGGGGGGGTTTGGTTTAAAAGGGGGTTTCCGGGGTTTTTTTTTTTTCTTTTTTAAATTTTTAAAAAAAGGGGGGAAAAAAAAATTTTTGTTTTTTTTTAAAAAAGGGTTTTTTTCCCGGATTTTTTAAAATTTTTGGGGGGGGGTTTTTTTTTAAAAGGGGAAAAAAAAAAGGGTTTTTAGATTTTTTTTCCAAAAATTTTTTGGGGGGGGGTTTTTTTTTTTTTTAAAAAAATATTTTTTTTTTTGGGGGGGTTTTTTTAAAAATTTTAAAGGGGGGGCCCTGTTTTTTTAAAAAAAAATTTTTTTTGATTTTTTTTTGGGATTTTTTTTTTTTTTTTTCTTGGGTTTTTTTTTTGGAAAAATTTTTTTGTTTTTTTTTTTTCCTTTTTTTTTAAAAAAAAAAATTTTTTTTAAAAAAAAAAAAACCCTTTTTTAACCCCCCCCGGGAAAAAATTTTTTAGAGGTTTTGCCTTTTTTAAAAAAAAAGGGGAAAAAAGGGGTTTAAGTTTTTAAAATTTTTTTAAAAAAAAAATTTTTTAAAGGAAGGCATTTTTTTTTTTTTTGGAAAAAAATTGGTTTTTTTTTTTTTTAAAAAAAAATTTTTTTCCCCTTTTAAAAAATTTTTTTTTCCCCCTTTTAAACCCCTTTTAAAAAAAAAAAAAAAATTTTTGAATTTTAAAAAATTTTTTTCGGGAAAAAATTTTTTTAAAAATTTTTAAAAAAAAAAAATTTTTTTTTTTTTTAAAAAAAAAAAACCCTTTTTTTAAAAGGTTTTTTTGGGGTTTTTTTTTTTTTGGGTTTTGGTTTTTTTAAAGGGCCCCAAAAAATTTAAAATTAATTTTTAAAATTTTTTTTTTGGGTTTTTTTAAAATTTTTTTTTGTTTTTTTTTTTTTTTCCATTTAAATTTTTAAATTTTTTTTGGGGGGCTTTTGTTCCCAGGGTTTTTTTAATAACCCTTTTTTTTTGGGGCCCCCAAAAAAAAAAACCCCAAAAATTTTTGGGCCCCCTTTTTTTAATTTTTGGGGAAAAAAAAAAAAAAAAATTTTTTTTTATTTTTTTTTCCCTTTTTTTTTTTTTTGGGGGGGGGGGGGCAAAAATTTTTTTTTTGGAAAAAAAAAAAAAAAAAAAATTTTTTTTTTTTTTTAAAAATTTTTTAAAAAAACCCCCCTTTTTTTTAAAAAAATTTTTTTTTTTTTCCCCCAAAAACCCCGGGGGGGTTTTTTTTTTCCCCAAAAATTTTTTTTTTCTTTTTTTGGGGGGGTTTAACACAAAATGGTTTGGGAAAAAATTTTTTGGGTTTTTTTTCCCCGGGGTTTAAAAAAAGACGGTTTTTTTAAATTTGGGGAAAAAAAAAACCCGGGAAAAGTTTTTTTTAAAAAAAAAAAAAAAAAGTAATTTAAAAAAATTTAAAAAAAAAAAAAAAAAAAAGGGGGGGTTTTTTTTTGGGTTTTTTTTAAAAAAGGTTTAAATTTTTTGGTTAAAAAAAATTTTTAAAAAATTTTTAATTTTAAAATTTGGGGGGTTTTTTTTTTAAAAAAAAAAATAAAAAAAAAATTTTTAAAAAAAAAAAAAAGGGGGGGGGGGTTTTTAAATGGAAAAAAAAAAATTTTTTTTTTAAAAAAAAAACCCCGGGGTTTTTTTTTTTTAAAATTTTTTTTTTAAAAAAAAATTTTTTGGGTTTTTTTAAATTTTTTTGGGGGGTTTTTTTTTTTTGGGGGGAAAAAAAAAAGGGGAAAATTTTTTTTTGGGGGGAAAAAAAATTTGGGATTTTAATTTTTTTTTTAAAAACTTAAAAAAAATTTTTTTTTTTAAAAAGGGGGGTTAAAAAATTTTTAAAAATTAAAAAAAAAATTTTAAATTTTGTTTTTTTTGGGGAAAAAAATTTTTCCCAAAAAAGGGGGGGTTTTTGGGGGGTTTTTTGGGGGTTTTTAAAATTTTTTTTAAAAAGGGGGAAAAATTTTTTTCAATAAAAAAAAATTTTTTAAAAAAAAATTTTAAAAAAATTTTTAAAAAAAGTGAAAAAAAAAAAATTTCCCAATTTTTTAAAAAAAGGGGATTTTGGGGGGGGGTTTTTTTTTTTTTTTCATTGGGGGGAAAAAAATTTTAAAATTTTCCCCCTTGGGGGGTTTTTCCCCCCAAAAAAAACCAAATAAAAAAAGGGGGCCCCCCCAAAATTTTATTTTTTTTTAAAAAAGGGGGGGGAAAAAAAATTTTTTTTTTTTTTTTTAAAAGTTTTTTAATTTTCCCAAAAAAAAAAATTTTTTTTTTAAGGAAAAATTTTTTTTTAAAATTTTTTTTTTGATTTTTTTTTTTTGGGGGGCCCCAGGGCCGGGTTTTTTTCCTTTTTTTTTTAAAATTTTAAAAACCCCCGGGGGGGTTTTAAATTTTTTTTTTGGGGGGGGAAAAAAAAAAAAATTTTTTTAAAAGGGGGGGTTTTTTTTTAAAAAAAATTTTAAAAATTTAAAACCAATTTTTTTTTTGTTTTTTTTTTTTTTTAAAAGAAAATTTTAAAAAAAAGTTTTTTTTTTTTTTAAAAAATTTTGGGTTTTTTTCCCAAAAAGGCCTTTTTTTTAAAAAAATTTTTTTTTTCAAAAAAAAAAACCCCCCTTTTTTAACCCCGGGGGTTTTTTTTTTTTTTGGGGTTTTTAAGGAAACCCCTTTTTTTTTAAAAAAATTTTTCCCCGGGGGAAAAAAACCCAAGGGGTTTACGGGTTTTGGTAAAAAAAATTTAAAATTTTTAAAATTGGTTTTTGGGGGGGTTTTTTATTTTTTTAAAAAAATTTTGTTTTTTTTAAAAAATTTAAAAAAAGGGGGGTTTAAAAAATTTTTGGGGGGGAAATTTTAAATTTTTAAATTTTTCGGGAAAAAATTTTTAAAATTTAAAATTTTTAAAAAAAAACCCCCCCCCCGGGGGAAAAAGGGGTTTTAAATTTACCCTTTTTTTTTTCCTTTTTTTTCCCAAAAAAATTTTTTAAAAAAAAACCCAAAAATTTTTTTTTTTTTGGGGGGCTTTTTTTTTTCCCCGGGGGAAAAAATTTTTTGGAAAAAAAAAACCCAAAAAAAAAAAAATTTAAAAAAGGGGGGGTTTTTTTTAAAATTAAAAAGGAAACCCCGAAATTTAAATTCCCCCTTTAAAATTTTCCCCTTTTAAAAAAAATTTTTTTGGGGGAAAACCCCAAAAAATTTAAATTTTTTTTTTTCCCCCTTTTAAAAAATTTTTTAAAAAAAAAAAAGGGAAAAAAAAAAATAAAAAAAATTTTTTAAAAAGGGGTTTTGGGGGAAAAAAAAAACTAAGAAAACCCCCAAAAAAAAAAGGGGGGGGGGTTTAAACGGGGGGTTTTTTTTTGGGCCCCTTTTTAAAATTTTTAAAAAAAAAAAAGGGAAAAAAAAAAAATTTTTCCCCCCCCTTTTTGGGGAAAAGAAAAAAAAAAAAAAAATTTTTAAAAAAAAAAATTTTTAAAAGGAAAAAAAAGGGAAAAAATTTTTAAAAAAATTACTTACTTTTTAAAAAAAAAATAAAAAAAAAAAAAAAAAAAAGGGAAAAAAAAAAAAAAATTTTTAAAATTAAAAAAAAAAATTTTTTTTAAAAAAGGGGAATCCCCCAAAAAAAAAAAAATTTATAGGGGGGGAAAAAAAACCCAAAAAACAAAAAAAATTAAACAAAAAAAAAAAAAATTTTTTAAAAAAAAGGGCCCAAAAAAATTTTATTAAAAAACCCGGCCAAAAAGGGGAAAAAAAAAGGGTTTTTTAAATAAAAAAAAAAAAAAAAAAAAAAAACAAAAAATTTAAAAATTTTAAAAATTTTTTTTAAAAAAAGGGGTTTTTTGGGAAAAAAAAGGGAAAAAAAAAAAGGTTTTTAAAAAATTTAAAAAAAAAAAATTAAAAAAAAAAAAAAATTTTTTTTCCATAAAAAAAAAAAAAACCCAAGATTTAAAAAGGAAATAAAAAAAAAATTTTTGGGAAAACCTAATTTTTTTTTGGGGGGTTCCCTTTTAAAATAAAAAAAGAAAAAAAAAAAAATTTTTAAAAAAAAAATTTTTAAAAAGGGCCTTAAAAAAAAAACCCCAAAAATTTTTAAAAACCAAAATAAAAAAAATTTTTTCCCCCCCCCAAAAAAAAAAACCCTTAAATTAAAAAAAACCCCCCCAAAAAAAAATTTTTTTTGGGTTTAAAGTTTTTTTTTGGGGGGGAAAAATTTCCCCCCCCCGGGGGGGAAAACCCCGGGAAAAAAAACCAAAAAAACCCGGGGGGAAAAACAAAAAGGGGTTTAAGCAACTAAAAAAAAAAACCAAAAAAAAAGGGGAAAAAAAAAAAAAAATTTTTTTCCCCCCAAAAAAAACCCCAAAAAAAAAAAAAACAACAACCCAAAAAAAATTTTTTTAAAAAAAAGGGGCCCGGGGAAAAAAATTTTTTTCCCCGGGGGAAAAAAAAAATTTTTTTTTTTTTTCCTTTTTTTTGGGGGGCCCCTTTTTTTTCCCAAAAAAAGATTTGGGGGGTTTTTTTTTTTTTTAAAAATTTTTTTTTTTTAAAAATTTTATGGTTTTTGGAATTTAAATTTTTTCTTGGGGGGGGGGGTTGTTTTTGGGGGGGGTTTTTTTTTAAGGGAAAACCCCCCCCGGGGTAATTAAAAATTTGGGGGGAAAAAAGGTTTTTTTTTTCCCTTTTTTTTTTAAACCCCCCAAATTTTTTTTAATTTTTTTTGAAAATTTTATTTAAAAAAAAAAAAAAGGGGGGGGTTTTTAAAAAGGTTCTTTAAACTCTTTCCTTTTTTTTGGGGGGAAAATTTGGGGTTTTGGGAAATTTTTTTTAAAAATTTTAAAAAATTTTTTTTTGGGGGGGAAAGGGGGAAATTTTTGGTTTTGCCGGGAAAGGGCCCCCTTTTTTTTTAAATTTTTTTTTGGGGGAAACCATTTTTTTAAAAATTTTTTTAAATTTTTTTTTTTTGGGGCCCTTTAATTTCCTTTTTTTTTAAAATTTAAACCCCCAAAAATTTTGGGGGGTTTTTTGGGGGGGGAAAAAATTTTTTTTGCTTGGGGTTTTGGGGGCCCCCCCAAGGGGAAAAAAAATTGAAAAAAAACCCTTTTCCAAAAGGAAGTTTTGGTTTTAAAAAATTTTTTCCAAAAATTTAAACAAAAAATTTTTTCCCAAAATAAAAAACCCCCCAAAAAGTTTTTTTTTAAAAATTTTTTAAATTTTTTTTTAAAAAAAATTTTTTTTCCTTTTTTTTTTTTAAAAAAAAGTATTTTTAATTTTTTTTAAATAAAAATTTTTAAAAAAAATTTTTTGGAAAAAATTTAAAAAAAGGAAGGTTTTTTAAAAAAAATTTTTAAAAAAAAAATTTTTTTTAAAAATTTTTTTTTTTTAAAAAAAATTTTTTAAATTTTAAATTTTTAATAAACCAAAATTTTTTTTTTGAAGGTTTTTTTTTTTTCCTTTATTTTTTTGGTTTTTTTAAATTTTTTTTTTTTTTTTTTAAACAAAAAAAATTTTTTAAAATTTTTTTTAAAAAATTTTAAATTTTTGGGAAAAAAAAAATTTAAAAAAAGGGGTTTTTTTTAATTTTGGGGGGGGTTTTTAAAAATTTGGGGTTTTCCCCCAAAAACCTTTTTTTTTTTTTTTTTCCCCGTTTTTTTTTTTTTTTTTCCCTTTTGGGGTTTCGGTTTTTTTTTTTTTTTCCGGGGGAAATTTTTTTTTTTTTTTTTTAAATTTTTGGCCCCCCTTTTTGTTTTTTTTTTTGTTTTTTCCCTTTTTTTTTTTTTCCTGTTTTTTTTTTAAAATTTTTTCCCCCCTTTTTTGGGGGGGGGGGGGTTTTTTTTCCCCCTTAAAAATTTTCGGGGGAAACCCCTTTTTAAAATTTTAAAAAATTTGGGTTAAAACCCCTTTTTTTTTTTTCCGCAAAAAAAAAAAAAAACCCGGGGAAAAAAAAATTTTTAAAAAAAAAAAATTTTTTAAAAAAAAAAAATTTTTTTAAAAAAAAAAAAAATTTTTTTTAAAATTTTTAAAAATTTAAAAAAAAAAAATTTTTTTTTTTTAAAAATTAAAAAAAATATTTTTTGAAAAAAAAGGGAAAAAAACCCAATAAAGGCCCAAAAATTTAAAATTTTTTTTTTAAAAAAAAAAAAAAATTTTTTTTTAAATTGTTTGGGGGGGAAAAAAAAATTTTTTTTTTTTAAAAAAAAAGGGGGTTTAAGTTTTTTAACCCCCTTTTTTAAAAAAAATTTTTTTTTTTTTGGGGTTTTAAATTTTAAAAAAATTTTAAATTTTTTTTTAAAAAAAAGGGGGGGGGGGGAAAAAAAGTTTTTTTAAATTTTTAAAAAAATTTTTTTTGGGGGTTTTTTTTTTAAAAAGGTTAAGGAAAAATTTTTTTTTTAAAAAAAATTTTGGGGTTAAAAAAATTTTTTAATTTTTTTAAAAAAGGGGGGTTTTTGGGGGTTTTTAAAAAAAAAAGGGAAAAAAAAAATTTGGGAAAAAATTTAAAAAATTTAAAAAAAAAAAACAATTTTTTTTAAAAATTTAAAAAGGGGGGAAAATTTTTTTTTTTTTTTTTTTAAAATTTTTTTTAAAAAAATTTTTTAAATTTTTTTTTGGGGGGAAAAAAAAAAAATTTTTAAAAAAAGGGAAAAAAAAAAAAACCCTTTTTTTTTTTTAAAAAAAAAATTTTTTTTTTTTTTTTTTTTTAAAAAAGGGTTGGGGGAAATTTAAAAAATTTTTTTTCGGGCCGTTCAAAAAAAAAAAAAATTTTTTTAATTTTTGGGTTTTTTTTTTGGGGTTTTTTAAATTAAAATTTTCTTTTTTGGGGGGGTTTTTCCTTTTTAAAAAAAGGGGTTTTTTTTAAAAAAAAAATTTTTAAAATTAAATTTTTAAAAAAATTTTTTTAAAAAGGGGGGTTTTTTAATTTTTTAAAAAAAAACCCTTAAGGGGGGTTTTAAATTTTTTTTTAATTAAAAATTTTGAAAAAGGGCAGGGGTTTGTTTTTCCCCCCGGGGAAAAATTTTTAATTAAAAAAAAAAGGGGTTTTTTTTGGGGTTTTTTTTTAAAAAAACCTTTTAAAAAAAAAACGGGGAAATTTTTTTTTTTTTTTTTTTTGGGGGGAATTTTTCCCTAAAAACCCTTGAAAAATTTTTTTTTTGGGGGTTTTTTTTGGAGAAAATAATTTTTTAAAATTTTTTTTTTTAAAAAAGGGGGGGGTTTTCTTTTTTTTAAAAAAATTTTTTTGGTCAAACCCTTTTTTTTTTTTTTTAAAAATTTAAAAAAAAATTTTTTCCCTTTTTTTTTTTTTAAAAAAAGGGGGAAAAAAAATTTTTTTTTAAAAAAATTTTTTTTTTGGGTTTTTTAAAAATTTTTTTTAAAAAAATTTTTTTAAAAAATTTTTTTTGGGTTTTTTGGAAAAAATTTTTAGGGTTTTTTTTTCGAAAAATTTTGGGGAAAATTTAAAAAAATTTAAAAATTTTCCCAAATTAAAAGAAAAACCAGGGGAAGTTTCAAATTTTTGGGGAAAAAAATTTTTAAAAAAAACCCCCCAAAAAAAGGGTTTTTTAAATTAATTTTTTAAAAATTGGGTTAAATTTTTGGGGGAAACCGGGGGGCCCTTTGGCCCCAAAGCCCCCGGGGGGGTTTTTTTGGGGGGGCCCCAATTTTTTTTAAAAAAAAAAAAAAAAAGGGGAAAAAAAAAATAATATTTTTTTTTTTGGGAACCCCCTTTTTAAAAAAATTTTTTTAAAATTTAAATTTTTTTAAAAAAAAAACCCCTTTTTGGGGTTTCCCCCTTTTTTAAAAAAATTTTTTTTTTTTTCCCCCCTTTTTGGGGGGGCCCCCCGAAAAAAATTTACCTTTTTTTAAATTTTTTGGGGGCCCTTTTTTTTTTTTTTTAAAAAAAAAAAATTCTTTTAAAAAAATTTAAAAAAATTTTTTTTTTTGGGGGTTAAAAAATTTTAAAAAAATTTAAATTTTTTAAAAAAAAAAAAAGGGAAAAAATTTTAAATAAAACCCTTTAACCCCCAAATTTTAAAAAAAAAGGTAAAAAGGGAAAAAAAAAACCCCCCCAAAACCCCCCAAAAAAAGGAAAAAATAATTTTGGGAAAAATTTTTAAAAAAGAAAAAAAATTTAAAAAAAAAATTTAAAAATTAAAAAAAAAAAAAAAAATTAAAAAAAAAAAAAAAAAAAAAAAAAAAAATTTTTTTTAAAATTTTTGGGGAAAAATTAAAAAGGGGGGGAAAAGGTAAAAAAAAAAAAGGGTTTTATTTTTAATTTTTTTTTTAAAAATTAAAAAAAAAAGGGGGAAATTTAAAAAAAAAAAACCCCAAATTATTTTTTTGGGGGAAAAAAAAAAAAAAAAAAATTTTTTAAAAAAAAATTTTATCTTTTTTAAAAAAGAAAGGGGGGGAAAAAAGGGGGGAAAAAAAGGGGTTTTTTTAAAAAAGGAAAAAAGGAAAAAAAAAAAGGGGGGGGAAAAAAAGGGAAAAAAAATAAATTTTTAAAAAAGGGTATTTTGGGAAAAATAAAAAAAAAAAAAACCCCTTTTTTTTTAAAAAATTTGGTTTTTTTAAAAAAATTTAAAATTAACAAAAATTTTTTAAAAAAATTTTTTAAAAAAGGGGGGGGAAAAAAAACCTTTTTTAAAAAAAAAAACCCCCCAAAAAAAAACCCCCAAAAAAAAAAAACCCCCCCCAAAAAAATTTTTTTTAAAAAAAAAAAAAAAAAAATTTTTTCCCCCAAAAAAAAAAAAATTTTTTAATTTTTTTTTTTTAAAAAAAAAAAAAATTTTTTAAAAAAATTTTAATTTTTAAAAAAAATTTTCCTAACCAGAAAAAATTTTAAAAATTTTTTAAAAAAAGGGAAAAAAAAAATTTTTTGCCAAAAAAAATTTTTCCAAAAAAAAGGGCCCCCCAAAAAATTTTTTTTAAAAAAAGGTTGGGGGTTTTAAAAACCAAAAAAAAATTTTTTTAAAAAAAAATTTTTGGGGGGGGGAAAAAAACCCCCCCCAAAAAAAACCCCCCCCAAAAAAACCTTTTGGGGTTTAAAATTGGGGGAAAACCCCAAAAAAGAAAAACCCCCAAAAAAGGGCCCCAAATTTTCCCGGGGGGAAGTTTTTTAAAAAAGGGGAAAACCCGGCCCCCCAAAAAAGGGGAAAAGGGGTTCCTTTAAAAAAGGGAAAAAAAAAAAATTGGAAAAAAACAAAAAAAAAACCCCCAAAAAAAGGGAATCAAAAATTTTTAAAAGGGGAAAAAAACCCTTAAACCAAGATAAAAAATTAAAAAAAAATTTTTTGGTTTAAAACCCTTTTTCCCTTTTTGGAAAAGTTTTTTTGGGGGGGGAAAAAAAAAATTTTGGGGTTTTTTTGGTTTTTTTTTAACCCAACCAAAAAGGGAAAAATTTTTTTGTTTGGAAAAAAGGGGTTTTTTTTTTTTTTTTTTAAAAAAAAAAATTTTTGTCATTTTTTTGGGGGGAAAAGTTTTAAAATTTTTTTTTTTTTTGGGGGGGATTTTTTTTTTTGGGGTTGGATTTTTTTTTGGGTTTTTTTTTCCGGGGGATTTTGGGTTTTTTTTTGGGGGTTTTTTTTTTGGGGGGAATTTTTTTTGGGGGGCCTTTTTTTTTTTTTTTTAAAAAAAAATTTTTTTGGGGTTTTTGGGTTTTTTGGCCCTTTTTGGTTTTTTGGGGGTTTTTTGGGGGGGGGAAAAAAAACCCAAATTGGAATTTTTTTTTTTTGGGGTTGAAAGGGGGGTTTTTTGGGTTTTTTTTAAAAGGAATTTTTTTGGTTTTTTTAAAGGGGGAATGGGGGGGTTTTTTTTTTTTTTTGGGGAAAAAATTTTTTGGGGGGGGGCCTTTTTTTGGGGGTTTGGTTTGTTTTAATTTTTTTTTTTTTTTGGAAAAGGGAAATTTTTTTTTTTCCCTTTGGAAAAAGTTTTTTAAAAAAATTTTTAAGGGGGGGTTTTGGGGTTTTTTAAAAACCCGGATAAAAAGGGGGGAAAAAAAAAAAAAAAATTTTTTCCAAAAAGGAAAAAACCCAAAAAAAAAAAGGGGGGGGAGTTTTTTTTAAATAAAAACCCCCTTTAAAAAAAAATTTTTTTAAAATTTTTAAAAAAAAAAAAAAAAAAATTTTTTTTTTTTTTTTTTCCCCCATTTTTTTAAAGTTTTTTTTAATTTTTTTTTTTTAAAAATTTTTTAAAAAAAAAAATTTTTTTTTTTAAAAATAATTTTTTTTTTTTTTTTAAATTAAAAAAAAGGGGGTTTAATTTTAAAAATTTTTAAAAAAATTTTTAAAAAATTTGAAATTTTTTAAAAAAAATTTTTTTTTTTTTGGGTTTTTTTTTTTTTTTTTTTTTTGGTTTTAAAAATTTTTAAAATTTTTCCCTTTTTTTTTTTTTGGGGTCTTTTTTTTGCTTTTTTTCCTTTAAAATTTTAAGGGTTTTTTAAAAAAAAAAAAAGGGGGGGAAAAGGCTTTTTCCCTTTTTTTTAAAATTAAAAATTTTAATTTTTTTTGGGGGTTTTTTTTTGGGGTTTTTTTTTGGAAAATTTTTTTAAAAATTTTTTTTTTTTATTTTTTTTTTTTTCCTTTTTCCCCCTTTTTTTTTCCCCCCTTTTTTTTTTTGAAGGGTTTTTTTCCCCTTTTTTTTTTTTTTTTTTTTTAAATTTTTATTTTTTTTTTGGGGTTTTTTTTTTTTTTTTTTTTAAACCCTTTTTTTTTTTTTTTTGGTTTTTTAAAAAAATTTTCCGGGGTCCCCCTTTTAAAAAAAAAGGGGGAAAAAAAAACCCCTTTTTTTTCCTTAAAAAATTTAAAAAAAAATTTTTTTTTTCCCAAAAAAATTTAAAAATTTAAAAAAAAAAATTTTTTTTTTTTTGTTTTTTTAAAAAAATTTTTTAAAAATTTTTAAAAAAAATTTTTTTAAAAAAAAAAACTTAAAAAAAACCCCCTTTTAAAAAATTTTTAAAAATTTCCCTTTCGGGGGGGGGTTTAAAAAATTTTTTTTTTTTAAAAAAAAACCTATTAAAAAAAAATTTTAAAAAAAAAAAAAATTTTTTTTTGGATTCCCCCAAAAACCCCCCCAAAAAAAAAATTTTTTTTTAAAAAAAAAATTTTTAAAAAATTTTAAAAAAAATTTTCCGGCCAAAAAAAAAATTTTTTGGGCCAAAAATTTTTTTTTAAAATTAAAAAAAATTTTTGATCAATTAAATGATGTCAGCAGAGAGTAGCTTTATAAGTCTGTTGATTTCCCTTTGAGCCCACATCTGATGAAGTAATATGTAAACGAAAACGTAATGTGGAACGTTTATATGTGCTGAGTGTTGCTGGAAGCAAAAGCTGTTTTAAAACTATTACATTTTTCATCTCATCCATTCCTTCTCTGTGGCTTCATTGTTTCACCTACTGCATTGTTTTTTGGATTACTGGCTATTTGGGTGCTGTTTGGTGATTTTATTTCTGTTCTTGGTTATTTCTCCATATGGACTACATACATTTAAGAATAACCCTGCCACATTGTTTACTCTTATTTGCATCTGCCATTGCCCTAATTTTAGTTGTGTTGCTCATTTTCATGTTATTATACTTCAGTTTCCATATTCTGCAGGTCACGTGATTTATGGGCTTTTCTCAGCTACACTCAGTATGTTTCTGAATCACCCTCATTTGGTGAGTGGCTGGTGTTCACACAAAATCGGATACTGTGACACAAAAAAGTTTCTGGGTGCCAAACGCTGTTATTTATACTTCTGTGGCAGAATAAAGATTAAAGACTGCACTGTTGTTCATTAAACCTTCCAGGGAAAGAAAAAAAAACAACAACTTGTGACTGCCTAAATTATATTTCCCAGAAAGAAGCAATAGTGTCTAAATAATAATAATAATAATAATAATAATAACAATAACAATAATAATAATAAATTATTTAGCATGTGTTTATTAATTGAATAGTCAATATGTAAATTCTAGGTTTGAATTTGTTAGACTAAGAAAATAAAGTCTGTAGTGACCCTTGTCCCTAATGAACCTGCAAAGACTTGTAACTGAATAGTTACCTCTTTATCTGGTGCTGTAGCTTTTCACTTAGGCTTATTTTTGATACCCAGTATTTTTTTAATTGGTACTATAAATGAACCTATTGAAATCATAAATAGTGATATTAAATAAAAATCCTCTCTTTTAGGCTATATTTAACTTCAGATTACCTTAGTCGCCATGACATGGCTCTGTTAACCACTCTGGTGTTAAACGGATACTTTGTCTTAAATTCAGGAAATGGAATCAGTGGTCTAGTAAACAAAGGTTAATGAGTTCATAACTTACTGAAGTCTAAGCCTCATAACCATTATTTTGGACTGTCAGTTATCTCAGTTAAAAATGGCACAATACTTAAAATCACAGACAGATGGCTCAAAGGTAGCATAAGTCACAATGGAGGTTCATCAGTCTAAGACAGTTATGGCTAAAATAAATATTTCACTTGGCCAGAATAATTACTACAGTCTTAAGTACAACGTGCTGTAAAATGGGCTTCGCTCTTTCTTTATTTTATAAAATTAAGCCAGACTCTTGAGCTTACTTTGGATTCATTGTAAGAGAAAAATCTTTGGTTACTCACTGGCAGTTATAGTACAGTAATTAAGTGTTTAATTCCCCTTTGTGGCTCAACATGTTTGTTAACTTGCAGCTCAGAACATGTATAAGACTTCATTCCCCTTTGCCCCCATTCCCACACCACTCCCAGAAGCAGTACTTTTATAGGGGTGTTGCCACACCTACTTCTCCCTCCAACATCCAATCTGTAGACATACCTGTCCATACAAATAACGTTAGAGACATTTAAGTCTCTCCACCAGCTATCCAAGCTTACTGAACGCTCTCACCCTTGTCTTATACTCTCATTTGCAGGCTGTATTACAGATGTTTTCATTTCTACACACCCAGGGTTGCCAGACGTCCCTATTTGGGCGGGACTGTCCCGAGATCAGCAGCCTGATCCCGAGTCCCGCCCTGCCGGTTTAAATCCCGGCCAGCCTCCGCTTTGTTTGTTTTTTTTTTTTTTTGATTGTCCTGTATACCTGGCATACGGGTCAATCAAAAATTGCTAAACACGGAGCTTCTTGGGTTCCACATTAAACACGAGAAGCTCTGTGTTTATCGATTTTTGATTGGCCCATATGCCGGTATACGGGCCAATCAAAAATCGCTAAACACGGAGCTACTTGTGTTGAATGCGGAACTGCAATGCATTAAACATGAGAAGCTCCGTTTTTTTTTTTTTTTGGTCTTCACTTGCCGTGAGAGACCTTCTTTTTTTTTTTTTGTCCCTACCTGGGGGGGCTGGAAATCTGGCAACCCTGTACACACCACACCTGAAAACACTTGAGTTTCCTAAGCAGTAGTGTAAGACTTATTACACAAGTGTACTCTATGGTCTAAATGTACTCCTTTATGATTTCTAGCAAACTGGTGCGATAATTGTATCATAATTCCATCCTGGCCACTAGACTTATAGTATACCTGTCACCCACACATTTTAGTTTACACCCCTTAACACAACCTCTCCCTCTATCACTCTGTTATTTCTCCAGATACTTATCTACCTTCATTCACAACAACTGTGTCTACCGCCCCCACTTTTTAGTCTTTACCTTACATTTTTTTTGCTCCTTCTTATACATTCTTCTCCACAACAAAACCTTCAGTTCAACCAACTTATCACCCAACCCTTGTAAAATAAAACTTTACCTCCTAGCATTTTTAAATCCACTTACCATACTACTTGCCCCCCACCCAATCCTCACTATGTCATAATCATGTCAAGTCTTTATTTGGATGCAACTAATTCATACATCAAATCATCCTCCTAGACTTCTCACATAATTACCCCTTTCTACTATCTGTCCCTTCCACCCAACTCCATTTACCCCCACTACAGCATTCCTACCCTTTTACCTACAAAGACTCATACCTCCATCCTTATCTACATTCCCCTCCTCCTCCAAAGCTTTATAGAGCCTCACTTAGGTTTGCTCTCAATAGCATACTCTGAGTCATGCTACCCAAAATTTGGAACCCTGGTTCTAGTATTGGTAGGGTTATTGGACTTGGGGAGAAACAGGAGGATCAGAACAATTAGTTCTCTAATGGTGCAGTGACACAGAGATCTCCTCTCAAAAGCCTGTAAGACCCTGAATAAAGGGACAGAGCTTCCAGTCTCTCTTTTATAGTTCAGTGACTTTAAGCCTGTGATCTTTTTGGTTAGGAACCTTTTGGGTCCTTCTAATTATTTGAAGTCTTTAGTGAGATACATCCCAAAGGGGATTCTATACTCGATAACTGGTCTGATGAATGCTGATCATAAGGTTCCCTAACAGCATAAGATGAATTTTCAACCTACTGTACCTCTTCCTCATCACCCAACCCCTTCCTTCTTTTACAGGAGAGCTTTGTCCTGATTCACCACCCTTCTATTTCATTTTAGAAACCCTTCTAAACTCCTCAGTGACATTACTATGGGAGGACATGATCTCCACCTTTGGTGTGAATATAATCTTGAGGGAAATTCTTGCATGATCAGATAGAAACCTAGGTTCTGCAAAGAAGTTTAACTTAAAATTTGACATGGATTCAGAGATTAAGAAGAAATCCAACCACGACCAAGTGTTGTAGCATTTCGAATAGTATGTGTAAATGTTATCTTTAGTTGAGATCTCACTGAATGAGATTGGATCCATAAGGTAGAAGTCAGACATTAGTTCCCCTAGAGCTAATGAGGCTTGGAAATTGTACGAGGGAGACTTACTGGTATGATCTATGCTAGGATCTATGACAGCATTCCAATCACCATCTAGTATGAATTGGTAGTTTTGGAATGTGCAAAGAATGTTATAGATCTCCATTATAAAGGCTTGTTGTTGTGAACATGGACCATAAACATTTAGAAAAAGGACTGGTTTGATAGAGTTTGGGAGGTTAGATGTGAAATAGCACCATCTACCGTTTTTGTCCGAGTTTACATCATTGATTACCCCCTGAAAATCTTTCTTAATTATAATGGCAACACCCTTTGAGTTGGGGCTATCACCCGCAGCTATAATAGATCTCATTCTCAAACACCTATATAGCCTCTGCCTCTCAAAATATATAATGCCCTATAAATAGAAACCAAGCACAGTGAGACTTCTGCCCCAGACCTTCATATCCAGCTCTGTCAGCACCATTTGACCAGTCTTAGTTTCCCTAAGTCTAGTGAAAATTGTAGAAAAGCTTATGTACAACCAGGTTTCTGAATATATTAAAAACTATACAACCAAACTATGTCCCCCATGTGAAATGGGTTCTGAGCTGGAGGGAGCACAATCACCACACTCTGCACACTAACTGATGCTATATTACAGAACATAAACAGAGGATTACTCATGGGTTCTCCTTTCATTGGCTTCACTGAGGCATTTGATTCAGTTGATCACAGCTTTTTTTGATCAGCTGTACCATCGTCTGGGATCAGGCCAGGGCACCTGAAAGTTTCAGATCTTTTCTTCAAAACAGATAATTTAAAGTCCAAGTAGGCTCCGCCACCAGCTCCTCAGTCTTCCTTGTCAAAGGCAAGGGCTCAGTACTGTTCCCATACTAGTCACTGTTTCATTAACAATATCTCTTCTGTCATACAACATCTTTCAATTATCCTCTTTGCCTCATTGTCGATGATTTGATTATTTATTAAGTGGGCTCTTCTACAGCAAAAATTAAAAGCAATTTGAACCATGGCCTACTACTTCTATGGCATGAGTGGCTGAAGAACCACCATCTCTTACTAAACACCCCCAAAAATAAAGTCATGCTCTTTGGAACCCAACATAAGCTATGTAAAATCTTTACTATCTGGTCTATTTAACTCAGCAACTTGGAAACCACACAAATAGTTCAGTACTTCAAATAACTAAGTATCTGCACAACCAAACTACAAAGGCCAAACTAAATCACATACTTTTCTGAGGCAAAATAAAACTTACACTTCTATCACCAGGTGTTAGGATAAGCTATAGGTAAATATGTACTCCTCCCTTACTTAGCATACAGTCTGCATTTGAAAGCCGGTATACTAAACCAGGAAAAGAAAAACACAAGTTAAGATAACTAATACTAATAGTCCACAACCTTCAAGCCCCTCCCAGAACAAATTCCATACAACTGATCACTCATTTTCAATTCTCTCTCCTAAAAAAGACAGTCCAGCCCTACTGCAATTCACTCTGTATCATCATTCAACAAAATTTACTCTGAGCTTAAAAAAGTACCCATCCAAACAGGCCCAATGTAAATGCTTTCAAGAAAACAGTATCACTTGATAATCTTCATACCATCAACCTCAATGTCCTCTTCTTACATTTATAGCTATTGTCATTTGTCCATCCCATCCATACTGAGCTACTTAGCATAACTAAACTTACCCTCCTGATGGACTAACTCATCCCAGCCACTCAGCTTTGAACTGTTCATAATATCGTGCCCAGCTTCTAGTGTAAGTCATACTGTACTTTCAAGCCCTGCTAACAGCATTCCAACCACATATGTATAATTCATATCCTTGTAAATATGCCCGCTGCAAAATATTAACAAATATTTTATACATTGGCAACTTCTTTATCTTGTAATTTTGTAACCTTTGTTTTTCTTTTTTTTTTCTCTTTTATACATGATCATTCCTCAGTTATTGTGATTGTAAAATTATTGTTTGCACTTGTTGCTATGTGACCCTTAGCTGAACCTAAAAGGGTCTACTGAGAACAGCATTCTACACTGGTTAATAAATGTAAATAAATAAATAAATAAATAAAATATGTACAGCAGAAGGTATATAAAAACACAATCTGCTTAGGATAGATCATAGATTGTATAAAATGCAAGGGACTGATGGGGAATGGAGGAGTGATCATAGCTGGGAAATTGAGCAGGCAGTACTTTGAGCTAAGATAGGGAGAAATGGTTACCACATGGTTTATTTATTTATTTGTATTTGTTTTCTGGAGTGGAGCACTGATCTCCATTGACCTTTTTCCCAATTAGCCAGGAAGTGGTGTCTGGTTAGAGTCACACAAACGGGCAATGGAGGATAAGAGAATCAAATCATGCATCATTGGACCAATGAAATAATGAAATAATGAAATATCCTTTGGCACAGGGTTTAACATTTCAGGAGCCCCAGTATAGCCACAAATATCAGGACACCCAGAAGGAATAAAAAAGTCAGGGGGCCTCAACAGGATTAGAGAACTTCAATTCTCATGGAACAGTTTATCTGGCTTATACTACCTCATGAGACTTAATCTGTACCATTTTACTATGGGATGTTCTACAAATCATAACTATTGCTTCAAAACTCACTTAACTGTAAAATTTGCTGCAAAACCTTCTACTGCTGTTTTATTTAGACCAAACTAAAGCAATGAAAATACATTGGTAACTGAATCTGGTTGAGGAATCCCATAAGAAGAGTCCTCCCTGTGATTTCAAGATTCACAGAAATGGGCTATGACACTCTTCCCTCAGTGGGTGGTTGAGTGTGACTGATGAGACAGTTGCAAATGGTTGGACAAAGAAGATAATTGTAATGGCCGTGGAATGTGGGTCGGTGGCAGAGGGGCAAACAGCACAACTGGATGCACATGCCAGCTATCATAGCTTAATCATGTTGAAAGTTTTGTCTGTTGCACTAGTACAGAACAAAAATGTTATTTCAGAACACTGGAATATGTTACCTCAGCAAACTAAGTGAGATTTATCTCCAAATTCTCATTTCAAAGTGTAGAAAAATGTTAGAGATCCATTAGACTGACAGCTAAAGTACTAGTTACCAGATGCTGCCTTCCTACCTTCTGGTTTGCACTAACTACCCAGTGAAAGGTTATTAAATTTAGTATAAATAGATCATTTTCATGTTTTTCTTAGGATATTTAGTTCAAAAACAGTATGGTAATACCCTTTTATATTGCTGGCTTGCAAATTAGGACAGTGACAGTGCAATTACCATTCACGGACAGACTGCCAAGATGTCCTTCACCTAACATATTCCTTGTTGTTTCTCAAAGCTGCTGTCAGGTTCCTGCTCTTCAAAGCCTGTTAGAAGGTTCTATTTATCATTAACTGACTGAATTAGTCCCAATAGGGCAATGGCCACTTTTCAGGGGAGACCTGAGGTGATATTTCTACTACTAGGGAAAATTTGGCCAGGGTAACAGGAAGTTGTCCCACCCTTTTCAGTAAGTGCTTTGGGATGCTTTACTTCCACCGGAGCTACCACCAACTCAAGCAGATGGCACCTTGCTTTAATGTCTCATTCAAAGGACTATACACTAAGGAGAGTGCAGCAACCCCTCATGCTGTACTGTAATGTCAGCAATCCAGTCACCTTAAGTGGGAACAGAACCCACAGCCTTCTGGTCGTCCAGCACCAAGGACAAGTGGACTACCTGTAGTAGAACTTAATAAATGTATGTTTTTAGGAATCCCGATGATCTACAGTACTTAGCTGAATCATGCTCCTGTTACTGCTACCACTTAACTGATATATGAGTCTGCGTCCTTGTTTACTTTGCTGAAACTATCTTTCAGATCATCAAACAGTGATAAATGGTCCAGTTGCTTTCTCTGCAAAGTAGGGTATGTAATAAAAGATTTGTCAACACCTAATATCATGCAACTATTAAGTTCAATACACAGACTGTCAAAGATTCAGGATGCAAATGCACTATTTATTAGAATAGTGTCATGATACAGAATATCTCAATATAGAGAGATTCAACCATATGCACAGATGCAAGCCCTTTTATATTTTCTAAAATAGAAAAAAAACATAGAAGGTTCAAAGCTTTCATAACTGTGATAAAAGCCATACAAATTTTCAAGGCAGAAGGAGTAAACAGATGCAGATGTGAGGATAGCTTAAAACATTTCTTATGCTATTATCTTGACATGCTTTATGCGTTCACTTTCAGCAAGCTTATCTCCAGCTGTGTTCCATACAAGTACATGTTTCATAAAGTATAGGATACATAAGTTTCTTTCAAGGATGCATGATTATAAGAAACATTTACCACCTGCTTGCTAAGCTCTAATGATCTCTAACTAAAGTCAAACTGTTTTTCTATGCAAAAGGAATATGTGAAAACACTGCAGTAGTTTTAAGCTAGAAGTTTTATAAAACAAGCATTAAAGAAATATATATTCACTACAGATAAAACACAAAACCAAAGATTACCTATTTGCTTATGTTAACCATTTTGTTGAGCTGATCATAAATTCATAGAGTCATAGGTTCTGTCTATGCACCTAGGTGTGTAGTAGGCTAATGATCATTGTGACCTTTGTTGGCCTAGCCATGCATCCCAAATCTCTGACAAGTTCTGGTATCCTTGATAAGTGTAAGCAGGGGCTTGGGAGATGAAACATTTACAGGCAGATGTCTGGGAGATGAAACATTTACAGGTTGCCTTTGTCCATTAGAGACATAGGTGCCAAACCAGGGATGAATTTCCTATTCCTTATCCAACTGACCAAGTTACACTTGAATTGGGTTCAGAAGGAACTCTGCTTCACATGGATGGGGACCCTATTCCAGAGAAAGGATAGTCTCTGGGATACATACCTGTCTCTCCAGCAGGTCCTATTTACATCACAGGCAAGTTGTAAGTCTTTAGAATGAGTAATTCTGGTGCTGTTTGTTTTGGAGACATGCAAGAGGTCAATCAGAGTGCAGTATGACAATGGCTTGTGTGCCGGGCATAGACATTCCCTCAACAGCCTGTAGCAAACAGAATAAAGGGAGAGAGCTTTGAGGCAGTCTGCATAAGGCATGTTACTCACAGCCTGTATTCTTTTAGTAAGGAACCTTTGCAGACATTCCAGTTGTTGGATGTGTCTGGTTAGGTACATACCAGAGGGGGCCTTGTAGTTGATGGTAAGTCTGATGAATGCTGAATACAGTGAAACAGTGGCCTCCTTGGAACTAGTTGCCAAATCTTTCTTTTCAAGTTGCACAGCACAGAATGATATCCTCACTACTGAAGACACATGATGGTCAAAGGCTAGATTACTGTCTATGTGTGTGTTCTTAAGTCCCTGACTGCTGGGGTGACTCTTAGGGAAGTGTTGTCAATATGATAACTAACAGGAGTGGCTGACTTCCCAAAGAATACTATTATGATTTCTTGGCATTTAGTTTTAGTTCACGACTCTGACACCAGTTATTTGTTTGTGTCTGCTCTTCTTGGAGAACATTAGTGTGAGTAGGAAATTCTATTACTGCTATTAATTTGAAATTGTCTGCAAATCTGGTCAGCTAAAGATCCTTGATGTTGGCCTTGACTTCAGAGAAGTAGATGCCAAAAAAAGAGCGGTTTCAAGAACAATCCCTGAGGGACTCCAGTAGTGACTAGCCTCTTTGTAGAGGTGGACTCCTCAATTCTAACTTCCTATGTCTGTGAGCTAGCTAGCTATCCACTGGGTGGCATGAGGGTTTATACCTAACCTTTGAGTTTGTCAACAATGCCCAAGTTGAGTACTGTGTCAAATGCCTTGACCAGGTTAAGGTAGGCAGTGTGAACTGTTTTGCCCTCATTCATTGCTTTGGTGACCTTCTCAAAGAAGTCCACCAGGTTGAGAAGGCATGACCTGCCCTTGACAAAACCAAACTGGGTTGGGTCCAGTGTCTGGAGGTTTCCTATATCAGTATTGACCGTTGTCATGGCTTTGCATATGAGATTGGTGAGACTTGTAGTCTCCAGGGCTTGTAGATGGCCAACCTTGTGCAGAAGGGTGATGGTTGCCATTCTCCATTCATAGGCACAAAGCTTGTTTAGAGGCTGTGGTTAAGCAGAGATTCCAGAAGGCCTGATAGAACATGTTTCTTGCAATTTAGAAGGTAGCCTGGGATATTGTCAGGGCCCATCCATGCACTGTTCATGGCCTTAGGGAGAGCATTGAGGACCTGTTCTGTAGTGATAGTAGGGGGAGCCACATTTGATGGTATTTCCTGAGGGGAGGCTGGGGGGAATAAAAGGGTAAAGGTATAGATGAATTTTTCAGCTAGCTGGTTTGCTATATCTTCCATCTCAGTATAGGTGGCTCTGTTAACAATGAGCTTTGCACACAATTGTGCATTTGTCTTTGAGGTTGTGGGCATAGCTGCAGAATTCCTTGTGGTTGTCCTTGTCCTGGGAGGCCTAATTTACCTCAAATTTGGCTTTAATAGACTTTGTGTCCTCTGAGTTGGTTGTTTAGTTTGTTGAGAGCACTTTTGTCATGGATCTCTAATTTTTGCCACTACTTTCTTCCTTCTGTTATACAGCCTCTTGATGTCCTGATTCCACCAGGGTGGCTTGTTTTTTGAGTTGGTTCTGTAATTATTCTTGGTGGGAACAGCTGCCTCTGTGCACATATTAATATGCTTGATAGGGTTTCTGTGAACAGTTCCACATAGGCAGCTATGTTCTCAAGGTTAAGGGAGCTTGAAATTTTGTTAGATTATCTCTTAATAGTGAGAAATTAGCCTTAGAATAGTTCTGGAACATTCCATTGTTAGCGGGGGTTCTGGGTTTTAGTTTTACTTCAAAGGAGACTGTTTTGTGGTCTGACCTCACCAAAGAGGACATTGCACTAGGGGGTGTGCAGTGCTGTCCCATATTAGTAAAGACCATATCCAGTATGTATGTGCCCCTGTTTGTTGTACTGGCAATGTGGTCCAGGGAGTTCATGTTTACAAAACCCAGGAATCTCTGTGCCTGCATAGTTGGTGTTGTATGATTTCCAGTTAATAGTCGGGTAATTAGAGTCACTCATGAATATGGTATTGGGTTGGATGGTGATTGTTTACAGTAAGCTTAAATATGTCTTATAGATTTTGTGGTCATAGAGGGGGACCTGTAGTTTACAAGGAAGTGGTATGGGATTTTGCCTACGGTGATGTGAAAGTGGAGAAGTTCACATGCATCATCCTGTTCGATTATTCTTGAGGTATATTTATTTATGATGCAAATCAAGGCTTCTGCACCTTTAGTCCCTGCCTGTGTAGCAGCTGGTCTAAATGTGTGGAAGACATTATTGCCTTGCACTGCTGTGGTTCTCTTCACAGGCTTAAACCACGTCTCAGTGACCACATAGATATCAGCGTTCTCTAGAGTAGGGAGTGGAGTTTCTTCTTTAGACTCCTAGCTCTGAGCAGTAGCACCTTTAGATTTTCTTGGTATTGATTTACTGTGTTGGAATTATTGCTGGCTTGACATTGCTTAAAAAGGCACTATAGGGTAGGACACTGCTTTAGCTAATATTCAAAAGCCTAGAGGAGAGAGGTGCAGACCATCCCTGACAAAGAAGCTTGGTCCTTTGACAATCTCCTTCCATGCTGACAAATATTGCACCTCCTTAGAATGACACTTGAAACTAAGCCAATTATTAAAGCCAGTCATCTTCTGTATTGTGGTATCATCCTTGGAGAAGGTAGAATACTCTTCAGTGCTAGGCTTACACCAGCCTGGGGAACATATTCCTGAGAGTTCCACAATGGCTATCTTTATATAGTCTACGGAGGTACACCTCAGGTTGTTTATAGTTACATGGACTGTGACTGAGTCATACTGGTACTTGTCATCCAGTGATTTGACTGTGTGTGTAATATGGCAGATCCTGGCCACTGATAAACAACTAACCGTGACTTTCTCCTTACTAAACCTGGTGAGAGGGACATCAGTGTGCCTTACAATGGAGTCTCCAATGACCAGAATGTTGGATTGTGTGGTGGCTTGTATTATGGGCTTAGAAGTAGAAGCTCCATGAGATGTGGCAGTATGCGTTGATCGTGTTGTTTTGAAAGAGTGCATTTGTGGCTGCTGAGGTAATTTGTTATGTGCACTTGGCCTAGAAGGTCTTTGGGGTTTAGGAAAGTTACATTTAAGTGCCTCAGCATATGTGGATCTATGCGTCTGCCTTGTAATATGTATGACACATGCAGCATGTGTACTACTGACAACCTGATTGACATTAAGACTGCTTTTATGTGTGAGCTTTGCCTCCAGTGATATACCTGATCAGTTGGTTTGAGAATTAGATGGTTGTGAGTAAACATCAGGCAATTTCTAAGTGACACATTTCAGACATTATCTGTGTTATTTCCTCCCTTAGTCTTATATATGGCTACTAAAGAAAGAGAAAGAAAAATAATGTTGCTTATATGGATTCTTTCTCTTGACTTTTGATTCAGTGGGAATGACGGGCCAGAATCTGCATATAAACTTAGTCATATGACTTTATGAAATGAGGTAATAAACTGGTATATTAAGTGAGAATGACCAGTTCACTTTGGCAATTATCAGTATGACCACTAGATGATGCTGCTTACCTAATAATACACTGAACTTGTTCAGCCTGGAATGAGCTGGAAACAATTTGCACTAATCACAACTGATGTAGCCAGCAGAGGGCAGTGTAGGGTCACAAATCAAAATAATGTGACTGTACAATCCCTTTACCGAGCTCTGACCTGACTGGGAAAATAGTTGTTGCATTTAAAAGTTTAGCATGATGAAAATACCATGTGCTTCTGCTTTTGTATCCTTTAGTCCCATATTTAGCTGTAATGCAGTCTCTTTGTCTTCCAAATTTCAGAAAGAAAGCCTCCAGAAGTAGAAGAACTGCATTTGTGAAAAATTTTATAAACCCGTATGGGAAGTTTAGAAAAAAAAACACATACACAAAAGCACAGAATACTTAAGGTAGGTTATAACATGCAATGTATGGAAATATATTTTGTTAGAAAAACAGTTTGATGTTGTCCCACAGTTGAAAAATGACTTGGTTAAATGAGATTACTATTCAAAATTGTATTTATAATCCAGAATAGCAGATTTTTGCAATAAACATCTCTGGTTAAATAGTTTCCTGTTTTGGTTTTCTTTCTGTACACGTTTTACTCTGACCTTTCCGTATCATGAATTTTACTTTGCCATTTTTTCTTTGCCTTCTTCTTGACTGAGTACCAGCTGACCATAAGCCAAGCCTTTGCCAAGTGATCAGCACATTGTTTCACTGTCCCATGGCCATTCAGCTCATGGTGTGTGTGTGTCTGTGTGTGTGTGTGTGTGTGTGTGTGTGGGGGGGGGGGAGCTGGATGGTGGCAAGGCCATCACTCTGCAGGTCTCACAGTTTTAGAGCATAACCCCTTCATCAGTGTCTTGAAATGTGCACTTGCTGCTTGGCAGGCATTGTACCTATATGTGGCCTATATGCTACCTAATACTTTGCCTTATATCGCAGCAGATGCAAGTTACCCCCCATGAGTGAGCTGATATCAGACCCTCTCACCCACCCTTACGAGGCAGATTACCCAGCATCAATGTGATCGTAATCAGAGCTCTCTATTCCTTCATGCTATAAACCTAGGACTGTATTCTCCATTTCCTATTGAAGTATGTGTTTCTGCGTACTGAAGTGGATTTCTGTGAGTTATATAAAATATGCACCAGATTCATATTTAAACAAATATATTTCACTTTCAAGAATTTTTGGTAAAAGGAAAAAAGAGACTACACCACTAAGTACTGTGTACGTAAAGTCTGGGCTGTAATTAGCATAGTTATCATGTGTCATCTAGAGCTGGATATAACACACTTCTTGTAGCAATTTGCATTCAGACAGCAAGTACAAACAGCACTCAATGTACGCAGAGTGATGCAGCTGCAAATAGAGTAACCTGGTAACTTGTACACAGTACTCAATGTAGATAGAGTGATGCAGCTGCAAATAGTGTAACCTGGAAATTTGGACGCAGTACTCACTGTATGTAGTGTGAGTGATGCAGTTCCAAGTAGAGTGACCTGGTTACTCAGTGTAAGTAGGGTGATGCAGCTGCAAGCAGAATAACCTGGTGACCTGGAAAAAAGTACTCATTGTAGGTACGGTAAAGAACTCTCAACCTCTTAACACAAAAAATCTGGACAAATTCAAAAATAATGGGTAGACAACGCCCCCAAAATAGGGACACATTTTAAATATTGTTTGGATAAATGTATAAAGCTGCTGAAATAAAAGGTCTTGTGTTGCCATGCATTTTCTAAAGGATATTATGCCTGAAACTCGAATGCCTGTCATTATTTAATGAATTCAGTCCTCACTGATTTGCCACAAAAATCCAGAAAACCACAAATTTTATGAGGAACAGACCAAAAATATGAATAAAAAATCTGGACATTCTGCAAAAATCTGGCAGTTGAGAGTTATGGGTGATTCAGCTGCAATTAGAGTAACCTGGAAACTTAGAAATCGCAAGATTTAACCCCAAATCAGTACCTTTCTTAGGAAAGGAAAAGCTTAAATTATATGATATAATGGATCACATTAAATTATATATATGACGTCATTACAAAATTTATTTGAATCCTTAAATCTTATACAGCATATGATGGTCTTCCAACTTTTTCATAGAAATCCTAAGTTGAAAATTAATAATAAATTAATAAATCTTAAAAACTTTCCTCTTATGATGAATTTAACCTTACTTGATATATATCCCTACTTAAAGGAGTCCATTAATACAATAAGACAAGAAATGAATCTGCCCAAATCATATTTAACTATTTTGAGGCAGATCAAAGAACTCTCTATAAGTTACTTTAATGACTTTAAAATTAAAGATGAGGAAATAACAACATGTTTTAATTTGTGGCAAACTCTTCAACAAGATGTCAAATTTATAGCAGCCACTAATAAACTAATAAAGGATCTTAAATTTCAGAATACAGTTCTTATGTCAAAATATTGGAGGGATAAACTGCCACTTACAGAAGAAAAGCAATTACTGAAGTCAATTAATCTAACAACGAAATCAATATCTTTTCAAAAATTAATGTATACTCAACTTATGATTTTTAATAACGCCTATTATACACGCCTCAGATTGCACAAGTTTAATCCTAAAAAATCTCCAAATTGCCCATATTGTAAAGATCAAGCAGAAGATCTTCTTCATATGTTCTGGAGTTGTAAATGTATCTATAAACTTTGGAATTCCTTAAAATTACAACTTCAAAAGATGGGATATCAAAGTTCAACACTTTCATGGGAATTCATGATATTACATATTCCTCCAAAAAAATTTTCTAGATCCCAAATCACTATATTTATTAATATTTTTTTATTAATGAAACTTTATATAGTTACAAACTGGTTAAATCCATCTCAAACGTCATGGGACAATTTTAGGACTTTAGCAATAAGACACATATTAGCCCACAAACTACTTTTGAAGGATCATAATAAAAATATCAATAATCCAAAGATATGGGAGCAAATTTTTAATATCATATTGGCGTAATATATAGAGATCGAGTGTAGTGTGAGACATATATATCCTTTAAGGAAAAAGTTGTTAATAAGTAAAAGATTGAGATATCTGATCTATTTATAATTATTTTCATATGTTCTTGTACAATCTGATGTTACATTTGGAAGCATTCATGTAAATACTGTATAAATGTTTTTGTGATTGTATTAGACATAATAGTTAGAATGTATTAATATTTTTGTTTTGTTTAAGTTTGTATGGAAAATGCTAAAACAATAAAGACTTATTATTGAATAAAAAAGAAATCGCAAGATTGTTGGATACCAAAATGAGTAAGAAGCTTGATTTATTTGTGTGTGTGTGTGTATGTGTGTGTGTGTGTGTGTGTGTGTGTGTATGTGTGTGTATGTGTATGTTTGTGTGGGTATGCAGGTGTATGCATGTATTCAGCAATTCAGCAATTTCAACGTATTACAAGTGCGTTCCTCTGGAAAAAAATGCTGTTGTACCCAGATTAAACATAACCACATCAACTTTCAAACTCAACATTATGGCCATTTCAAAAGCTTTCTTTTGAATTATATGAATTAGCTATCATCTAATCTTTTGTCCATTAGTAACAAAAGAAAAAAACAGTGTCTTGCTATTTGACAATGTCTAAAAGCTACATAATACACCACCTCTGCCCATAAAAGACCCCACTGGGATTTTCCTATCCTCTGTACAAGAGCAAATATGTCTCTGGATTATAATAGATCACACTCTGTCATTCCTTTAGCAAATAGAAGCTCAGTCTCAGAAAATACTAAATCACCTTAAAATTGTCAACAAAATCTTAATCCTAACACCAGATGCAAGAAAAGCTATAGCTGTTAACATGCTGATTCTAAGACTGGAGTATGGCTTGCCTGCTGAAGCACTTGGCTCACCATCTAACCCTGCTCTGCACCAGAGGATTGAAAACAAAATTCTCACATTTATTCACCTCCTAGCTGACAGACAAGAATATCACTGTACACCAGTCCTGAGAACTAAGTCATTTCCTGTTGAAGCAAGAGTCATTATTCTGTTTATTTCCATAATACATGCACTTTTATTTGACTTCTACTGTCCACATTTACACTGTAAACTATTCACATATTTTACTGACATCTCACTAAGAAATTGGGAAGCTCACCAACCTATCACACCCCAAAATTGCCCCATCTACATGGAATGCCCTACTAGGTTCATAGGCTGGAACTAGGCTATCAGCCCTAGGGCCTATACACGCCTAGCCATAACAATTCCCTGGCTATTTCTTCCCACAGTATTTACTTCCATGGACCCCTGTCTAGCAGGGTGACTGATGTGATCCCCAGGGTGAATTTCCTATATCCCATCCAATCATCAAGGTTCCTTTTGAAGAGGGTCAAAGAGGTGCTCTGCTAAACAATTTTTGATAAATAAACTTTACACAATTCTACAAACAGCTCAAACTCCACTAGCAAAAACAATCCAAATACATTTGCTTCATTTACAAAAGCTAACCAGTGCTATTGTTTCCCTGGTTTTGCATCAAACACGGTCTTATACAAACCCTACTCTATCTTTCTTGATGAAACACCTTAATAAACACAAGCTTGGTCTCTTTGTTTATATCAACATTATATGTTGTACATAATGAATACAACAAAGGTTATCAGCACAAATCACTTTTAATTTTATCTGGTCAACTCGTCTTAGGTAGTGGTAATAATTTTCCCCTCACTGTTTTTTCACTCTGACTTCATTAGTAAGTCCCTTTTATATTTGTTTTACCCACTGCAAAACACACTGGAATTGTGACTTTACATCAAAATGGGGTCCTGTTTTAAAGATACATTTGAGTTTTCTTAACAAAAAAAAAAAATGGGAGAACACAGACAGAGACTCAAATTACTTACTTCTCTATATTGACTTTCTAAAAATCTGTTCCATGTATTTGTGAACTGGAAATCATGCAGAATGTTTTACATGTATGTTTCTTAAAGTTATATTTCTGTCTTGTCTTTCAAAAACTGGAGACTTTAAAAGAACAAGACAAATCTGACAGAGAAAAATAAAAGGATAATCAGGTATATTATGCAAAACTAGGGAAAATACGTGATTATCCTTTTATTTTTTCTGTCCTGTCTTTCCCCGATGAAAGTCTCCTGATTTTCTTTTTTTTAATTAATAGTAAACAAAACAAACAAAAAAAGCAACCGAGATAATCCTTTCTCTGTTGCTTCCTTTACACAGCAAGGATGTACTGCATAATCATGGAAATGTACGCATGCACAGTACATCAAGAAAGCCCCAGGATAATGGGAAAAACATGGAATAGAAGCACGGCGTGGTTATACAAGGACATTGTTTAAGAAAAGTAACTTTTTTATTAAATAAAGTCATTGTATAATAGCAATAACCCATGGCTGGGTGTGGGTAATGCTGATTTACCCATGGTTGGCTTTGTTTGTTCACTCGGGCTTCGTTCTCATAACCAAACCACACCAACTGTAGGTAAATCCAGCATTACCCATACCCAGCTGTGGGTTATTGCTATAGTGTTATTATTTCTTGTGGAGCTTTTCTCCCTCAGACCTTTGCTGAAAAGTTATTTGTTTGCCCAGCCGTACTTTCCTCAGTAAACAAATGAAAATAAATAAATTATAAAGAATTGTAGAAGCAGAGGACAATCAATCAAAGAAACCAACTAAGTGACCTAACAAATAAGCGTATTGTAACTTGTAAAACATGAAAGAAAAAAAGAGAAACTGTTTATACTGTTTGCAAAAGAAATGTCTCAGAATGTAACACTAAGTTTGTTAACTTGTTACAAATATTGATTTATATTGACAACTACAATGAAGTATTCTGCTGATTTACAGCTTCATTGTTGCCAGTAATTTGTATCTTTCTCACTAGGGGCACTCGGCTTCACAGTATAAACAAAATGAACTGTGAAAGCTGCTTCCCATTTCACTTTTAGTTCCGATGCCTCTGCATTTTTCCTTGTGGGTTTCCTCAGGCCTGCCCTATTTATAACTTACCACTCTCTAAGTTGCAGATGAAGGTGCATCATTGTTTCTTGACAAAAAGTATTTCAGATAATTAAAGAAATAGTACATGCAGTTATTTAAACCACTGTTTGTGCAAAATATTTCACTACAAATATGTACATATATGCATATATTATCTCATTCTCTCTATTTATATAGATAAGGATATAAATAGATAAATGATAGGCATGCATGCACAGACAAACAGACAGACAGGCACTCAGGGAAACACAGATATGATGATAGTTAGGTACTTAGGTTGATAGGCAAACAGATAGACAGATGGCATTTTTTAAGTGAATCTGAATGAGCTAGAGTTGCCAACATTGCATTTAGGTGCAGCTATAATATTTTATCTATGGGATTAACATTTTTGTGGTAATCTGTAACTTTGCAGCTGATTATTTAAATTAGGATACCTTATGTATATGAGGGAGGGACTCTCCACAGGCCCTGTGGACATCCTTCTTGTAATTCAAGGAATTCAGTTTTGGAAGGAACTCGAAACAGAAATTTGAAACTCATTGATGAAAATATTGTAGTAGATATTATACATTGAGAGACACTTTTGCATTTGAAATTCATGAATTTGTTATTTTATGACAAAAAGAACATCTTTAGGGATGGTAAATAATTGTAGAAGAAAAAAAAATGACTAGTTTAAAATGATAGAATTATTACAGTAAGGAAAAAGAAATGCCACAATAAACAGTCTCTTATTTTTATTTAGATGTTGTTCTTTTATAGCTGTCTTCAAAGGCTGTTTCAAAAATAATATTATATATCTATTTCTAATAGTTAACACAGTAAACAAAATACAAATAATCAGTTAATATTTATTCGTCTTATGATACCTTTTAAAGGGGATGTTTGTAAATATATTTGATTTTCAATTCTTTTATTTGATTTTTTTTTTCTGTTATTCTCCCATGTCTCCATTCAGAGACCTTTGGCTGTTGTTCCCCCCTTAATTGATACCCATATCCCTGGGATAAATAAAAATATTGGTGTCTTATAATTAAAATGTTTCACAGTGCAGCTCTGTAACAGAGATTTTTACATTGGTTATGCTGAATACAGCACAAATGAAACAGATGAGAACTGGCCAAATGATTCAAAAAAAATCATTCCAATAAATAAATAAATAAATAAATAATTAAAAGTAAAAAAAAATTATCACAGTTTTGAGTTGTAGATGGAAAAAACTAACATAGTTTATTAAATTTGATTCTACAGTGTGGTGGTCAGAATATTTTTAGTATGACTGATACATAGCAAGTTCAATTAATGGAAAAGTACTGGAAGAGACAGCTGGGGACAAATGGGGTGACTGGACAATGCTGACTCTCCCATTGTCAGAGGAGGACAGTGGTGGAATTCAGCTGCAAAATCTTAATTTGAGGCTGGTGCTGGAACTAAAGCATTTGTACGTAGGGACTCTAGGCAGCACAAGACTACCTAGTAGTGCACATACATTGTAGCTGGTATCATAGAGGTATAGGCATGTCATGCAGACTGAATGTAGTGCCGTGGGCATTACAGCATGCTTTTTTGCCAGTGAGGAGTGGGCTGTTAGGAACATGCATACATACATATATAATTTCCTAACCTTGGCTGGATGATGGCTTTGAGTGCCTCTCTCATCCAGTGTCCTAGGTGTCAAGGATCAAGATGAGTGAATGAGCCATAATGAAATAGACGTTTGATGGTCATTGCTGGGTGGGGGGACCAGGGACTAAAAGAAAATATTAAAAAAAATACTTATAGTATACTGATGAACTGTAAAAAAATAATAAAACATTTCATTCATAGGTAAACAAATATAAAATAAAATGAAAATATGGAATCCTGGCTTTTTGGGCTTGATTGAATTATTAAAGACATGTATTATTATGGATATTGAGCCATTGTAATGAAAATTTGTACTTTTCAGGTGTGGTTTAAATATCTGCCATGATGCATTAAAATAGGTAGTCTGTAAATGCATGCATTTATTTGATTTCTCATTGTCTGTCTAACTAGGTTTTCTGTGCATGTGCTCAAGGACCTTTGATTGTTTTCTTTTTTATTTCATCCTATCTTGTTGTGTGGTCATCTGGGTCAAGTAGGAGCACCTGCCAAATGTTTCAGAGTACTAGCTAAGGTCCCACTATGGTATACTGATGAGATACAATAATAATAATGATAAAGTTATTGTTCATATCTAGCAAAGTATAGCTTTTTGGCTTAATTACATTATGAAAGGCACATCATTTTATGCTTTTGAGTAACTGGGCTGAAACATTTAAATTTTTTATTTGAAATTTATATACATGCCATGATGTCTTAATAAAGATATTTTTATAAATATTTTTGCATATACTTATTTTGTATTTGCTGTGGTCTTTCTGCCTAGGTCATCTAAGCCTGTGCATGGAGACTTTAAGGGAGTTTTGCTTTCTTGATCATGTCATAGGTTCATAGCCCCTTATAAGGCTACAGATCTACAAGGATTTTATGAACCCTAGTTTTACACTCCCATGGCAGTTTTTATTTATATTTTGTTGGGACATTTACGTTTCCCCTATCCATGAGGGACATGGTTCCTAAACCAGGGATAAATTTGCAGTTACCCATCCATTTTTCCAAATTACTCTTGAATAAAGCAAGAGAAATACTTTATGTAGAATGGAATATGGCTCCACGGAAGCTGTATTCTCTGTGATACTATCCTATCCCTTCAACATGTTTTGCTTATTTTACAAGAGAGATTGAAATCCCTTGAGTGGGTGTTTATGATACTATGGGACTTTCAAATGTATACTAGGTCTGACAGAGCAGGGTCTGCTGAAGCTCCGAGGTTTCAAGATTTGTTAATAAGAAAGAATTTGCAACATGAGGAATGTTATGAGGAGAGAAATCAACTTTGAGTGGAAAAAATTGCCCTGGATGTGTAAAAAATGAAGGTTTGTGCATGTAGTAAAATACTGAAAATTATGAATGTTATGAATGGTGTCCATTGATGTTTAGAGTTTTTACTGTATTTTCTTGAGATTGGTGTGCCTAAATGTTTTCATGCTAAATTTTTAGAATATGATTAATATAACCTATCTCATATAACCCAACCTCATAGAAGAAATGTGTGAAATTTCAAATATTGCTTTAAACTCCATTTCATAAACGACTGCAAAGCAAAATCACCCATTGGAATGGAAAACAGAGTAAGAGAAAATGACCCAGATATTATAAACGATCCCCCTACAGAGAGCTGTAGTGACTAATGAAACCCTACCAGTACTAATGTTTTCATGTTCAGAACTACATCTGTGGAAAGGTATTGATAAAAACAGAGGCAATGTGCGAGGAACAAAAACAGAAAGCTTACCTGCATTGGAAACAATTCTGGGGAAGTTGTTAAAATTCTAAATATCTATTTCACAAGACAAAGAAAAAGGAGGACAAATATTTTACAGATGTTCAAAAATTTTAGAATAGTGAAAAGGAATTAAGCAGTGAACATGCATGTTAGAGAATGTCAATGAAAACAAAATATTACTTTTTGTGGTTTGAAAGTGGAATGCTTAGAATAAGAAGGAATGTTTTCTAAGAAATCATGTAAAATATCATCAGTAGAAGTAGCAGGTGCTGAAGCAGAATATACAATACAAAATTAATAGAGCAAATATTATGCCATTGTACATATTGTGGCATGTACAGAGCTTAGGTTCAAATGCATTAATTAAACAAAGTAAATGGTGCACATAGAATTTGCAGCACAAGGCAGCCATAGTCTCAAGAACTACATGAAACTCTGGCAATAAACAGAAGGTGGGCAGACTAGATATGGTATTAAGCTCCATATGAACCACTACAGCATTTGTTTCAGTGTTGGCCCTCTGAAAAAAGCATGTACAGAAAGATGAGGACTAAAAATATTGAAACTATTCAGAGGCAGCATGCTCAGTACACAAAAGTCTTTTTCATGGTTTTCTGTATTTGTACGCCAAATTCTGAAAATTCTGTGTTATGACTACAAACTTAAACAAGATGGAGATATTTTCAGCTGTAAAATGAGTTGGCACAGTGACCACAAAACAACTTAGACTAAATTGTATAATGAGATTGGATAGTACTGCAGCTCTTTTCTTAAGTGACGATATCTTAGCTAATGTATTTAAACAATTTCTTGCAAATCATTAAAAGCATTCCAGCTTTAGACTGCCGCAATGAATTCTCTTTTGAAATTCACTTAAGGTAGAAAACCTGCTGACATACATTAAAAGTCTTAGCCAAGTTCCTGGTTTATTTCTGAAGAGTAACTATGTGCCTGTGATGGCTAGAAGAAAACAGCGCTGAACTTCAGTAATGTAATCATGGATAGTTATATTTATGGAGGTACAGCAGTCAGTTAAATAGCATTAAAGTAAGAATGATCATTTTTTTATATACACTACGAAAAAGGTGAATGTCCTTTTTTCATGCATTATTACATAAATGGATAACTTGAGCAAGCTGAATTGGCATATATGGACATAAAAACATCACAATTATTGACCCAGTGATGAAGAAACGGGACACCTTCTCAGTATTTTCACTTGACAGAAATACTGCTGAGGATAAAGTAACAACACAAATGGTTGATAATATCACATAATGGAATGAAACTGGACTGAAACAGTGAAGCATTGTAAAATAACAGGGATATATGACAAGACTAAGGATGATTACTGTTAGTAGTGCATATGAAGACATTTTTTGTTCAGAACATTCTGAAACTATTTGTTTAGGGAGTTTAGTAGGACTGAAATATTTAGTGTGGCATATAAGGACATATTTTTTCACAGATCTTCCAGAAAAATTTGAGCTGCAAATGGTTGAGCTTTTAGATGTTGTACATGGGGGTGACATTTTCTTTCTGCACAAGGTTTTGTGTTAGGACTGGGACTGGGTTGACCTGATGGATGTGGTACATGAGGAGAAATTCTACCTGAAGCATTTTCAGGTGGCAGTAAGTGTTTGCTTAACTTCTATAAGTGGCTGAGAGGAGACATGACCTGATGTGAGTTGTGTAAGAGGTGCTGAAGTGGTTATGTGGTTGAGCCTATCTGTTAGGCTGTTCTGGGGAATTTAGTTTCTAATCTTGTTGTGGAATGGGTTTGACTGGCAGTGATTCAAACTTTGCCTGTGTGTATTACAGAAGGTGGGGACCACAGTCACTCAACAGGTGTACACTTACACCTTATGCAGGTATTAATTTGGTACTGCACTGCATTGACATCAGATGCCTATTTTGAATGTTTTCTGCTAGCACTACTACCTTGTGTCTGCAGTTATACTGGTATTGGTGGTTGGTGTGGGTTTAATGTGCACATTTCTAATTTGGGGCCAACAGGTGGTTTGTTACTGGGATATAATTTGTATGTTTATTTTTGTTATTGGTGGTGATATTCCCATACTACTTTGTTAATGGTTATTTATGTCATTGTGACATGGAGATAAATTAATCTGCACAATTTGTGTCACCATAATAGGTCACTGTCGGGTACAGCTGTATTAACATCACTATTAAACACATGAGTTTTCATAAGGTATAAGGGATATTGCTTATATTATGTACATTCTTTTCACAGTTGTGCATTCACAATCATCTGGAAGTTTAGCTCAACACTGAACTGCAAAGTTGTATCTATTGATGACAATGCTGCATCCTTCAAATCCTACATCTGGTGCTGCTGGGTTAGTGGGATGCACTTTTGGACCACCAGGTGCTATGAAGGTGTCTCAGTGTGGCATCATGGATAACACTGTTCTGTCTTGCCTTCAAATAGCTCATGTCTCATGATCTGCTCTGAATGAAGTCAGCACTCACGTAGTGGAACTAAATGAAATCCTGAGTACAGCCTTACATCCCCTGTGATGCATTCCTTAGCTGCTGTGACACACTGAATTGGACTTCTGTGGTCTCCACAGTCATGCAAATGACTAGTCTATGATTACAGAACCGATGTTCCATTTGCTGCTGTGTTAGATGAGACACAAACATGGTAGATGGAGTGATGGCATGGGAGCTCATCAGGGGTGGCATAGGAACTCACCATTGGTGTCAGGTATGCCATTTTTATTTTATTCTTTTATTTTTATTTATTTTACATTTGTTTACCGGTAAAGTCTGACTGGACATGTGTCCGTTTTCAGAGGAGGTCTGGGGAGAAAAGCTTCAGTTGTAAGAAATACAAACATTGCAGAAGTTGACAAACATGAGAGGAATTACAGAAGTATTCATAGACAACAGTTACATAATGACACAGACAACTCACCAGCTCACCACAGCTTGAGCTTACTATATTCTCATGTCATTTCCAGGACTGTGGTTTATACACTATTGTCATTTTACTCAAGTCATGGCTAAAAAGGGTCAGCCTGACCAGTCAATTTAACTGGCTCACAAATGGAGATGGATAAATAAAATGGGAATGTCAGTTTTTCCCAGATGTGAGGTCTCTTGACTGGAGACCTTGCCAGCCATACAAGCTGAGCACTTCCATTTGGTCCCTATACTACATCAGTGATTATTAATGAGATGGGTCCCCAGGGTACATTTAATACCCATGCCATTAGAGATCTAATAAGCCAAACTCTCACCTTTCCTTATTTAATGACCCTCAGGTGTCTTACATGCTAATTTTGCCAGGCTTGTCTGTGGCATAGATGGTTTCCTGCATCTGTGCTACTAGGACAAAAGTTTGTATTAGGTCAGTGATGTGTTTGCCTGTGTATCTGGCAAACACATTATTATTACTTTGTTGTGGACCTTACATTATGCCTATATAGTTTGTTTATGGTGCAGCTGTGAGGGGCCACCACACTTTGAGTGCACAAACATAACACTTCCATTTCTGTACACCGTGTGACAATGTGTCTTGCTATATATCTCCTGTGCTGTATGTATACTAACATGGTAATTATTTTGCCTCCTTCTCAATGTTATTTCTCCAAGCATTTAGGATTTTTAATGCTATGGCAGAAATGTTCCCATTTCTAAACCTGGGAGTATCTAAAGTGCAGGAAATTTGTATTGATTCAGGCTTTGAAGTCTTCAAGGAATGCTTTTCTCAGCATCCACAATGTACTTGTGATTTTTTTCTTTCTGCAGAACTTGCAGGGCTTACCTGTACTACAAGCATATTGAACTATGCTTTGATGTTTTTATCTGCCTTGTTGCTTCCAGTACTTCTGGAACTTTTGAGTGCCTTTGTACCACATTACTTTGCTTTCTGCTTTCCTGTCTTGCTGTGTTAGAATGTTAGGTCTCTATTTATGTGAGGTACTATAATAATTAGCTTGGTTTTGTCAGTGAGCAAGACTACTTGAGATTTTTTTCTCTTTAGCTGTAGTGATATTTATATATATATATATATATATATATATATATATATATATATATATATATATATAATCTATATCTAATATATATCTATCTATATATCTGAATATATATATATATATATATATATATATATATCTATATATATATATATATATATAATCTATATATCTATCTAGATATCTATATATCTAAATATATATATATATATATATATATATATATATATATATATATATATATATATAGGTTCATAGGTGGGTACTAGGCTATCTGCCCAAAGGCATTTATAAGCCTAGCCAGAATGTGTTGGCTTTCGCCACCCCCTTAGATTAGTTCCCTGTGCCTCTGTCCAGCAGAGCCACTGAAGTGATTCCCGAGGTAAACTTTCTGTTTCGCATCCACTCGTCAAGGTTTCTTTTGAAAAGTGTTAGCTAGGAGCTCTGCCTAATGTAGATTGGGATCTTGTTCCAAAGCATGGGAAGTCTCTGGGACAGGAATCTATCCCTCCAGCATGTCCTATTTATTGTTGTGGTGAGGTTTAGATCCCTAGAGCATGAGGCTTGAGGGGATATGGTTTTCTTTAGGTGGAGCATGTCCATAAATTCTGGGTTGGACATGGCCTTGTATGTCAGGCAGAGATCACCTCTGAGTAGGCGGTATGCAACCGAGTACAACTGGAGTTTCTTCAGTCGAGCAGCATAGGGCATCTGCTTGAGTCCATTGATCCTCTTGGTGAGGTACTTCTGTGGTCTTTCTAGCTGTTGCAGGTGTCTTGTAAGGTACTTCCCAAATGGGGCATTGTACTCTATGATGGGTCTGATGAGTGATGAGTAGAGGGGCACAATGACCTCTTTTGATCTGGATGCAAACCCTTTTGTGATTAGGTGGGCCACGTAGAAGGATTTTCTAACCACTTTGGCAATGTGATTATCAAGGTGAGATTACTATCTACTTGGGTCCCCAGATCCCTTATTACATCTTCCGTATTTAGGGGACTACCACCTATGTGGTAGTTTGTGGGGACTTTGTTTTTTCCAAAGGGGATGACTATACACTTTTTGGCATTTAGCTTGAGGCCATGATTTTGACACCAGGTATCCGTCTCAGTGAGACCCTTTTGGATGATGTCTGTGTAAGCCAGAGAGTCAATTATAGCTGCTAGTTTGCAGTTGTCTGCAAACTTGGTCAGCCATAGTCCTCCTGTGCTTGCCTGTACCTCTGAGAAGTATATGCCGAACAGGAGGGGTCCTAGGACTGAGCCCTGGGGAACACCACTTGTAACAGGTTTAGAGTCGGACCTAGCTACCACAACTCTCACCATGTGAGTTCTGTCCATGAGCCAGTTGGCAACCCATCTTGTGACGTAGGGGTTTATGTTCAGGCTGGTGAGCTTGTCTATAATACCTGAATGGGGAATGGTGTCGAAGGCTTTAGCGAGGTCTAGGTAGGCTGTGTGTGCCACTTTTCCCTCATCTATAGCCTTGGTAACTGTCTCAAAGAAGTTCACCAGGTTTAGGAGGCATGATCTGCCCTTAAGAAAACCAAACTAGGTAGAGTCCAGTGTTTCGAGGTTCCCAATGTCTCTGTTAATGAGTTCCATGATGATGCACTCCATAGCCTTGCAGACCAAGTTAGTCAGGCTTATAGGGTGATAGTTCCTGGGGTTTGTTGTGGCTCCACCTTTGTGGATCGGAATAACTGTTGCTGTGCACCACTCTATGGGTATGTAGCCTGTGGAGAGGCTGAGTTTGAACAGTGTGTTTAGGTGAGGGGTTAGTTCGTCTTTGAGCTCATGTAGGATGCAGCCTGGGACACCATCCAGTCCCATTGATGCTGTGTTTTTGGCTTTGGAGAGGGCTGTTTTAACCTGAGTGTCTGTGATTTCAGGGACTCTACATTCTTCTGGTATGGTTATGGGCCCTTTTGGGGGTGAGATGGGGGTGAGGTTTGCACTGAAGCTGTCTGCCAGGATGTTGGCGATATTGGTCAGTTCAGTGTATTTTATGCCATTCTGCACTAACTCTGAGCAGATCTGAGCATTGCCACTTAGATTCTTGACATAGCTAAAGAATGCCTTGTGGTGATCTTTGGAGTCCTTGGCAATTTTTCTTTCAAAGCTCGCTTTGGATGATTTTATGAGGGATCATAGTTTCATGCTGATACTGATCAAGGATGTCTTCCCTTCTTGGGATTTTACTCTTTTCTGTACTAGTTTCCTCCTTCTGTTGTATAGCTTGTTTATAGCAGGAGTCCACCAGACTGGTTTCCTTTTCTTGGAGGAGTGAGTCTTGGTTTTACTTGGGATGGCATGATCCATGCATTCTTGTAGCTGCCCATAGAATGCATTAGTAAAGGATTTTGCAGCTTGGACAGTGTTATCCTTCAGCATAGGGGCTTTGAAACTTTCCACCTTGGTCTTAAGTAATGTGAAGTTTGCTTTTGAAAAGTTTTTCACAGTGGTTTTCCTGTCCGGGGATGGGGGTGGAATATGGATATCCAAAGTGATTTGTTTATGGTCAGATCTAACCAGCGAGGGGTTGTCCTCTGGTGTGGAACACCAGTTGCCCATGTTGGTGATGACCAGGTCCAATATGTTGTCACCTCTGGTGGGAGTGTTGACCAGTTGAACCAGGGCATTTGAGTTTATAAATTCTAGGAAAAGTTGGGCAAGGGAGTTAGTACTTGAGTAGTTCTCCCAGTTAATGTTTGGGTAATTGAAATCACCCAATATTAGGGTGTTTGGTAGGACATTTATGTTTCCCAGTGTTTCCAGAAACGCGGAATGGGGGTCCTGGGACATGGTGGGTGATCTGTAGCAAGCTACAATTTGAATAGCAGTTTTTCTCATTGTTAGTTGCATGTGGATGATCTCTGAAGCCTCGTGTTGTGCCACTAACCTGGAGCTGTGGGTATCCTTGATAAATATGGATACACCCCCGCCTTTTGTATTTTGGTTTGGGTTCTGTGGCTGAAATGTATGGTATGAGTTGTAGCCTGGTAGTGCTGGGGTGCTCTCTGGATCCTTAAACCAAGTTTCTGTTACTGCATATATATCGACTTTCTCCATACTGAGGAGTGCCTCGAGTGCGCACATTTTGAGGTTTAGACTTCTGGCATTGAGTAGCATTGCCCTCTGTTTTTTGTTACTTGTGCTATTTATGGCCGTGGGTTTGTCTTTTGAGCCTTGCCTAAAAAAGGCACTATAGGGGTGGCAAAAGCCTTGGCCAGTATTCGAAAGCCTAAGGGTGACAGGTGCAAGCCGTCTCTAGCGAATCAGTGTGGCTTGTCGAGTATGTCATCCCAGGTGGACAGACACTGGATCCCCTTTAAATCCACCAGAAACTTAGCCAATTGTTGAAATTGAGAATCTTTTCTTTATACCGTGGTATCATTCTTGGTGAGGGCAAGATGCTACTCAGGGTCAGAGTCATACCGGCCTGGGCTATGTGATCAGAGAGCTCTTCCATGTCTCTTTTCATGTAGTCCAGGGAGGTACGGCTCAGGTCATTCACACCAACATGGACAATGACAGAGTCATATTTGTACCTGTTCTGGAGTGACCTGAATGCTTGTGTTATGTGGCGGATCCTGGCACCCGACAGGCAGCTAACATTAACCTTCTCCTTTTTCAGCCTAGTGAGTGGGATGTCAGTGTGCCTGATTATAGAGTCCCCTATTACTAGTATGTTTGGTATGTTATTTTGCCTTAAGGGCTGTGATTGCATGGCACACTGGTTTTGTGAAGTATGTGTTTCATGGTTTGTGTTGGCGAGTTGGAGGTTGCTTGGATGTTTGCTTTGGAGGTCTCTGTTGGTTTTGCAGATTTTTACTTAGAGTATGTTTTCATGTATTTATGTGTGTTTTTTGCCGGTGCTGGTTTAATGGGTCTATGTGAGACTGCTGGTGTGATGCAAGTATTTCCCTTCTCCTCTTGACTGTCTGATCCAGTCTTGGGTTGAGAGAGCTTAGTCTCTAGTTTGGCTGCATAACTGCATTTCTCGCATGTATTAGTGTTTGGTGGTAGGAGGAGGGAGTTGTCTGTGTACATGAGGCAGTTGTAACATTGCCTCAAAATGCCCAGATTCATCAGTTGGACTGGAGAGTACACCTGAAACTGCCCTTTGGACATGCCTGGATAAGTACAGTGAACTGTTTTACTGGATGGCTGGTAAGGTCTAATAGAGAGCCTTGGCCTTCTGTACAGTACAGAAGAGTCTAGTGCTAGGGTTTATATGTGCTTGCTGTAAGTTTTGAGCAAGTTCCAGGCTGAGAAATGAATGGCTTGAGTGCTTAAGTTGAAAGTTTGTCTAGTTCCAAGGGAAAAATTAAAGAAGAGACTTTGTGGAGCCGGGAGTAGTTTTACCCTAGCTAACCAGCACTGCCCGGCGTGCAAAACTGGGCAAATACGGTATTTATAGCAGGGAAATGAAAGAGATAGAAATTAGCCCAAAATGGCCAATAAACTACTAATTTCTGGGCTGAAACCACTCCTCCAGGGACAGACAGGCTGCTCAAAGCTCCCCTCTCTCACAGGTGAACAGAGAAACTTCCTTCTATCCAAGTAAGGTATGGGCAAACACAGAGATTTGTAACACAGCACTGAATTCAGCACTATATATATATATATATATATATATATATATACACATATATAAAAAAATATATATATATATATATATATATATATATATATATATATATATATATATATATATAAGTATATAGTCATGGAGGATGTTGAGTATGCTCCAATATCTTCTAAAAGGTGAATCAGTTAAGTGCTTTTATAGTCATACTGCATTGTGTTCCATAATGCTAGTTCATGCTATGTCATAATTTTTTCACTTGAGTTTTTTTTCCTTGTCCAGCATTTTCATTGTAGACTGCAGACTGTATTTTAATCCAAGGTATGGCAATTTCAAAGTTAGTATATCTAAATACCAGAGATGTGTGTGCGTGTGGGCGGGACCCCATGCGGAGACACCTACCTTGCCTTCAGATCCTGTGAAAAATGTAGCAGCATCTTCATATAAGGACCACATCACTTTATGTGGATTTCCAGAGACCAAAAAAAATGGGACTCATTGAACTCCAGGTCACCATAAACAGAATAAAATATTAGCTATAGCCTGTTACAGGACATACTCCATATCTCCTAATAATCTTGTAAGATTCCTTAATGCACTCAGTGAACTTTCTATAAACAAGAACTCCATTATACTGGGAGACGTCAAGTACCAAAATCCAGCAAAAATGGCCAGTGTACACTAATGAAGGCTATAATGCCAAAGCCAGTCTGTTTATTATTTTGATGGTGTTTACTATTGTGTAGGCTGCATTTTTATGCAGTGAATAATTTGGGCTGTCTTAATAATAAAGTGTCTTTAAATTTTTACCCCACTATTTGAGTGTTGGCAGTTTTTGCTGGATTTTGGTTTGTTTGTCTTTTGGCCATTGCACTTGCCATACATGCGGAAGTCTTGCCTTGGAGACTTCAACTACCTCTCAATAAACAAGAGCATCTATGTCTCCACAGTAGGGTATGCTCAGAAGTTCTTATATTTAATAAACAAAACATCTCTGAATCAGATAGTTAACAAACCCACTCTGGTCCTTACAAGTATAGGTTCATAGGTAGGTACTAGGCTAATAGCCTAGGGCCTTTGTAAGCCTAGCCAAAAAGGTACTCTGGCTTTCGCCACCCAAGAAAATTATTTTCCTGTGCCCCTGTCGAGTAGAGCCACAGAAGTGATCCCTGGGGTGAATTTCCTATTTCCCATCCAATCATCAAGATTTTTCTTGAAGAGTGCTAATGAGGAGCTCTGTTTGACATAGATAGGTAGTCTGTTCCAGAGTATGGGAAGTCTCTGAGACAGGAATCTATTCTTCCAGCATGTTGTGTTTATTGTGGTGACAAGGTTTAGGTCCCTAGAGCGTGTAGCTCAGAGGGATTGAGATTTCTTTAAGTGGAGCATGTCCAACAGCTCTGGGTTTGACATAGCTTTGTATGTTAAGCAGAGATCGCCTCTGAGTAGGCGATATGCGATGGAGTAAAGCTGGAGTTTTTTTAGACGGTCTGAGTAGGGCATCTGTTTGAGGCCAGTAATCCTCTTTGTGAGGCATTTCTGTGGCCTTTTCAGTTGTTGTAGATGCCTTGTGAGGTACATACCAAAAGGGGAGTCATATTCTATAATGGGTCTAATGAGTGATGAGTAGACGGGAACAATGACCTCTTTTTTTCTGGATGAGAAACCTTTTGTGATGAAGTGAGCCACTTAGAAGGATTTCCTGACCACTGTGGCAATGTGGTTATCAAAGGAGAGATTACTGTCCACCTGTGTTCCAAGGTCTCTTATCACACTTTCGGCGTTAAGTAGACTACCACTTATGTGATAGTTCATGGGTGCAGAGTTTTTACCAAAGGGGATGACAATACACTTTTTGGCATTGAGCTTCAGGCCATGGCTTTGACACCAGGCATCTGTCTCAGTGAGGCCCTTTTGTAGTATGTCCACATCATTAGGAGTTTCGATTATGGCTCCTAGTTTTCAGTCATCTGCAAACTTTGTTAGCCAAAGACCTTCTGTGTTAGCCTGTACTTCAGAGAAGTAGATACCAAACAGGAGAGGACCCAGGACTGAACCCTGTGGAACTCCACTTGTCACAGGTCTAAAGTCGGATTTGGAGTCTGCTACTTACACAGTATGGGTTCTGTCCATGAGCCAGTTGGCAACCCATCTTGTGACATAGGGATTTATACCTAGTTTAGTGAGCTTATCTATAATTCCATAGTGGGGAATGGTGTCGAAAGCCTTGGAAAGATCTAGATAAGCTGTGTGAACCACCTTACCCTCATCTATGGCTTTGGTGACTGCTTCAAAGAAGTCAATCAGGTTTAGGAGACATGATCTGCCTTTTATAAACCCGAACTGGGTTGGGTCCAGAGTTTGGAGATTACCAATGTTTTTGTTTATGAGTTCCATGGAGATACGTTCGATGGCCTTGCAGACCAGGCTCTTCAGGCTAATGGGGCAGTAGTTCCAGAGGTCCATGGTGGCTTCCCCTTTGTGGAGTGGGTTAGCCGTCATGGTGCACCATTCAGTGCTGATCCAGAGCTGATGCAGCCTCTTTCATGGTTAAGTTGGGTCGTGAACTAATAACTTTTACCTTCAAGATCACTAAAGACCTACATTTCATATCTCAAAATTCATGTACCTCAAAAGTGCTAACATTACCAAATTCTTTGATGAGGTTTCAAAATTCAGTCATGGCAGCATCAGCTCTGATGATGATACAACAGGTAGCTTCATGAAGGAGTTCTACACCTGTTAGATAAATGAATAGAGCTGGCAGTCTCAATAAGGACAAAATACAATAGGAAATTCAGAAATAAACATCCTTTGTGGTCCTCCACCAAAAATAATATTTACAATAAATGAAAAGAACAGCAGATCTAAAAATCCATATCTCAAGGATAGTATCTGAAGTATTATAAAAAACTTGAAAAATACTGTTAGGTCTACTAAAGCAGGGCACTAACATAGATTTGTTAGACTGAGGGTTTTCTATTTATTCTTAGTGAGTTGACTATAGTACATTAAGGTAGAATAACAGGTCTGAAAATATTGAGTCAGACTTGTGTTTTTATGTATGCATTCAGTTTCTGGGAAAGACGGTTCAGTAGAAAAAAAATAATATAATCTTGCTGGCTAAGCAGGAGATGTGCAGAAATAACAGTTTTCTGGGAAAGCTACAGAATTTTCCTTTTTCAAGGGAAAGATATGTGTACTTGCAATTGAATGCTAGATAAAGAATAGACAGTTAGGTACTTAGATTCATAGATTCATAGGTAGGTACTAGGCCATCAGCCCAAGGGCCTAAGTAAGCCTAGTCAACATGGTTCCCTGGCTTACGCCACCCAAGAAAGTTATTTTCCTGTGCCCCTGTTGAGCAGAGCCACAGAAGTGATCCCCGGGGTGTATTTCCTATTTCCCATCCACTTATCAAGATTTTTCTTGAAGAGTGCTAATAAGGAACTTTACTTGACATAGACGGGTAGCTTGTTCCAGAGTATGGAAGTCTCTGGGACAGGAATCTATCCCTCCAGCATGTTCTGTTTATTGTGGCGACAAGGTTTAGGTCCCTAGAGCATGTAGCTCAGAGGGATTGGGATTTCTTTAGGTGTAGCATGTCCAACAGCTCTGGGTTTGCCATAGCTTTATATGTTAGGCAGAGATCACTTCGGAGTAGGCAATATGCTATGGAGTAAAGATGGAGTTTTATGAGATGGTCATTGTAGGGCATCTGTTTGAGGCCAGTAATCCTCTTTATGAGGTACTTCTGTGGCCTTTCCAGTTACTGCAGATGCCTTGTGAGGTACATTCCAAAAGGGGCATTGTACTCTATAATTGGTCTAATGAGTGTTGAGTAGAGGGGAACAATGACCTCTTTTTTCCTAGATGAGAACCATTTTGTGATGAGGTGTGCCACACAGAATGATTTCCTGACTACTGTGGCGATGTGATTAGCAAAAGAGAGACTGCTGTTCACCTGGGTCCCCAGGTATCTTATCACACATTCAGCATTAAGTATACTGCCGCCTTTGTGGCAGTTCATGGGTACAGAGTTTTTACCAAATGGGATGACACTGCATATTTTGGCATTGAGCTTGAGGCCATGGCTCTGACACCAGGCATATGTCTCAGTGAGGCCCTTCTGTGGGATGTCCACATCATTTGGGGACTCAACTATGACTCCTAGTTTGCAGTCATCTGCGAACATCGTTAGCCAAAGGCCTTCTGTGTTAGCCTGTACCTCAGAGAAGTAGATACCAAACAGGAGAGGTTCCAGGACTGAACCCTGTGGTACTCCACTTGTCACTGGTTTGAAGTCAGATTTGGAGTCTGCAACTTTTACAGTGTGGGTTCTGTCAGTGAGCCAATTGGCAACCCATCTTGTGATATAGGGATTTATACCTAGTTTAGTGAGTTTAGCTATAATTCCAGAATGGGGGATGGTGTCGAAAGCCTTGGCAAGGTCAAGATAGGCTGTGTGAACCACCTTACCTTCATCTACAGCTTTGGTGACTGCCTCAAAGAAGTCGATCAAGGTTCAGGAGGCATGATCTGCCTTTCACAAACCTGTAATGGGTGGGGTCCAGAGTTTGGAGGTTACCAATGTCTTTGTTTATGAGTTCCATGATGATACATTCCATGGCCAGACCGGGCTCATCAGGCTATTAGGGCGATAGTTCCCGGGATCAGTGATGGCTCCCCCTTTGTGGAGTGGGATAACTGTTGCTGTGCACCATTCACTGGGCACAAAGCCTGATGTGAGACTATGATTGAACATGGTGCTTAGGTGGGGAGCCAGTTCGTTCTGATGTTCATGTAAAATGCAGCCTGGGATGTTGTCCGGTCCCATGGATGCTGTGTTTTTGGCTTTAGAGAGTGCAGCTTTTACCTGCGTAGTTGTGATTATAGGGACTCTGCATTCTTCCTGTATAGTTGTGGGCCCTTTAGGGGGTGAGAGGGGGGTAAAGTTAGTACTGAACCTATCTTCCAGGACATTGGTAATATCAGTTGGTTCTGTAATTTTCATGCCATGGTGCTGTAACTCAGAGTAGATCTGGGTGTTGCCATTGAAATTCTTGACATAGCTATAGAATGATTTGTGGTTGTCCCTAGAATCAGTGGTGATTTTGTTTTCGTAGCTAGCTTTGGAGGATCTTATAAGGGATCTCAGCTTCTTACTGAGGCTGACCAGGGAACTCCTCCAGTCATGGGATTTTACTCTCTTTTGCAACAGTTTCTTCCTTCTGTTGTAGAGTTTGTTTATGGCAGGGGACCACCAGGTTGGCTTCCTTTTTTGGAGGATAGTGTCTTGGTTCTGTTTGGGATAGCACGATCCATGCACTTGTGTAAGTACTTATAGTGTGCATCTGTGTAGGATTCAGCAGTCGTAACTGTATTGTCCATCTGGATGGGTGTCACGAAGTTCACCACTTCTGTCTTAAGAAGCATGAGGCTGGCTTTGGAGAAATTTTTTACTGTGATTTCCTTAATGGGGGGTGGGGGCGGGATGTGGATATCTAGGGTAATTAGCTTATGGTTGGATATGACCAATGAGGAGTTGAGTTCAGGTGTGGAACACTGGTCACTCATGTTGGTAATGACTTGGTGTAGGCTATTATTGCCCCTGGTTGGGGATATGGATAAGTTGATCCAGGGCATTGGAATTTATGAATTCCAGAAAGCGTTGAGTGAAGAAGTTGGTACATGAGTAGTTTTCCCAGTTAATGGTGGGGTAGTTGAAATTGCCCGTTATTAGGGTGTTTGATTGAACCCTAATATTTTCCAGTATATCAAGAAAAGAGGAGTGGGAATCCTGGGGCATGGTGGGGGATCTGTAGCAAGCTACAATTTGGATTGCAGTTTTGCCCAGAGTTAGTTTCACTTGGATAACTTCAGATGCATTATGCTGAGCAACTAGTCTGGAGGTGTGGATATCCTTAATGAATATGGACACACCTCTGCCTTTGGTGTTCCGGTCCAGGTTAGGTGGCCAAAAAGTGTGGTATGAGTTATAGCCTGGTAATACAGGGGTGCTCTCTGGATCCTTGAACCAGGTCTCAGTCACTGCACAGATATCAATGTTCTCCATTTTAAGGAGTGCCTCGAGGGATTTTCATTTTGAGATTTAGACTTCTAGCATTGAGTAGCATTACCCTCAGTTTTTGCTTGCCTGTTCCAATTACAGTGGTGAATTTTGTCATTTGAACCTTGCCTAAAAAAGGCACTATAGGGGTGGCAAGACTCTTTGCCAGTATCCCAGGGGTGACAGGTGCAGGCCATCTCTGGCAAAGTATCATGGTCTGTCGACCATGTTGTCCCAGGCAGACAGATACTGGATTCCCTTAGAATGACACCAGAAGCTTAGCCAATTGTTGAAGTCAATCATTTTGTCCTTGTACTGCGGTATCATTCTGGGTGATGGCAGGATGCTACTCAGGGGCTAGGGTCATAACTGCCTGGGCTACAAGATCAGAGATCTCTTCCATGTCTCTTTTCATGTAATCCAGGGAGGTATGTCTCAGGTCATTCATACCAACATAGACAATGACAAAGTCATATTTGCACTTGTTTTGGAGTGACCTGAGTGCATGTGTTATGTGGTGGATTTTGGCACCCAACAGGCAGCTGACAGTAACCTTCTCCTTGTTTAGCCTGGTGAGTGGGACATCAGTGTGCCTGACTATAGAGTCACCTGTGACTAGTGTGTTGGGTACGTTGTTTTGCCTTACTGGGAGACACGTGCAAGACAAGGCTTGGAAACCAAGGCTAAAGAGGCATGTAAAACATTAAAGGTTTTTGGTATTATTAGGAAATACTTTAGACATGGTCAGTTGAATCAGTTAAGTTAGGTTTTAGACTGATATGCAAACAGTCTTTGCAGTATAGACACTCGAGCCTGAGTACTGAAGTCAGGTCAAACAACCAGCGTTAAGGATGTTTCAGTTTATATTATTCAAGAGAATCAGAATATATGTGCAGAAACTTTGGACATATTTATCAGCACTGTTATTTTTAGCAGCACTGTTACTGTTATCCAGAATTCAAGAATTTCTACAGACTGTTATTGTTTATTAGCACTGTTACTGAAGACAGTATTTTGGATATTGTTAACATCCAGTAAAGCATTTTCAACTGAACTACAGCGTATGCACAATTTATTCTGAAAAGAACAAAAATACTTAGCCATAAAGGACACACTGGCACCTGTTCAGCACAAATTTGGATAATTAACAGATAAAGACATTCATTCCAGTCTTATTTCAGTTGTTTCCAGTTAATTCCAGTATACTACATCTTATCAATTCTTTCAGATTACTATTTAAAGTGAAGACAATTACACATCCTGCTCCAGCTATGTTAGGAAACTAAGGAATAGTATCCCATGTTGCTCTAAAGTTATTCAAAACGGTGGCACCTATTCAGGCACAATAGACATTGCCAATATACTAGCAAATAAATTAGTTGCTAATTTTATCTGAGAGGCTTCTTTCCAAAGTTCACATGTCCCTGGATCCCTTAAATACTCTATATTACAAAGAATATATAGCAAAGGTACTTTCTAAGATTAAAACTGTTATTTTTATGAGACCTGGCAGTATACTGGTTGTTAAATAAGCAGCACTAAGCATGCTCTGGCAGAGCTATTCCTAAGACTGTTTAACCTAAATTTAGCTACAGATTTTGCCCTGAAGTTTCTGTGACTGCACTGGTGATGATACACCACAGGGGAGGCCCCACCACCAACTCTGGGAATTATAGATGCATCTGGCTGATAAACAGATATAAAGCTAGCTCTTCTGTTGTCAATTGCCATCCACCAATTGGTCACCCCCTCCTCAACTTTAAGCCGAGGAGCAAAAACAAAACAAAACAACAGAAGCTCTTTGGATTTGTAGAGTAGAAAAAATACAATTCCTTCATTTTAAGCTGTAGCAAACCTCTTGCTACATTAGTAGTAAGCATCTAATGCAGTTATTCAGTTTAGACCACAAATGCAACACTAGCTACATCTCTGCTGGTGAGTTTCATTTGCAAAGACCTTCTAAACTATGATATCAAAAGTTTCATTAGCCTTCATCTGCAGCAGTTTCACTTTGTCAAGGGAAGACTCTGCTTAATGAATTTGGTTAATTTCTTCAAGAGGATTACTTAAGCTGTTGACCTGGCCAAGACATTTGACACCCTACCTCATGATGGCATTGTATGGAAGCTTAACACTTTAAAAATAGATCCCTATGTGGTAACTTGAATAGCAAACTGTATACAAGAGAAAATCTCCATAGTGGGAGGGGCACATGCTCAAAAGAAAGTATGAAGGTGGCCAGTGGTGTCCTCCAGGTCTCCCTGTTGGAATTCTTCTTTTTCTTGGCATTTATTTTTCTTATCTTCTGACCAGAAACCAAGACTTCTGGCTAAATAAGTTTGGAGAAGACTGCAAACTGGAAGTTATTGTAAAATCTCCCTTTGATACCCTAACCTTTGACCAATAACTTGCACACATAAATAAAGTGGTGTACTAAAAATGGTCTAAAAATAAATACAAAAAGGTCAATACTGTCACATTAGGTAGACTACCCCAAATCAAAATTAGTGTTGTTAGGTACCTTGATTCAGGGGTCGGTAGCACCCTCTCTTTTGATCATCATCTTACAACAGTAGTCAGAAAATCTTTCTACTTACTGCAGCTAATTGCCATGGGAATATCATACATATCTAAAGAAGTCATTGTTCCCTTATACTTAACATCGATTAGGCTAATTATTGACTACAACCTCCTCAGCATATTAAACCACTAGAAACACTGCTGGGGTTCCTAACTAGGAAGATCAAAGACTTAAAAACTCTGAGCAACTAACAGGGACTGTAAGCATTATATCTTTATTTAGTATCTTATCGACTATCAAGGGGAGATCTATGCCTTGCCTTCTATGTCATTAGTGACTCAATTGTCCTGGATCTCTATTATCTCAAGAAGTCTAATAATTACACAAGTACCAGAACTGGGGACCTAAATCCAAACCAGCAAGTAAAAAAAAAAAAAAAAAACACAATGGAGAGACAGATTCACTACACAGTGCCTCCCCACCTCTGGATTAGACTTGTGTGCAGAATAAGCAATATGATACACTATTATCCCTCACTGAGACCTACATAATTTGATGGGTACCTACAAATTCACCCTGGGCTTGAGTGACCTGGCCCTTCTAGTGAAAGGGATGTACATCTTAAGTGTGGTTGCTAACAAGGCATAAATGTTTACCAGTCTCACTTACCTTGAAGTTTCTATGAATTCTATGAATCGCATTGCACCGAGCTTTAAAATTTGCAGTATTTCTTTTCTGTATTTGCAGTTACAGGTTTTGCACCTCTGATAAGTAGCCAGTTTTCACTTTTCTACTAAATACACTCATGCAGTCTCCCTCTGTATTTAGTGTCAGAGGTTTGTAGGTTTATAGGTAGATGCTAGACAATCATCACACCATTAATAGACTAGCAGTTTTGCAGTATATTGGATTATTACACATGGTATACTATGTTCTTGCATAAAATCATGTCATGACACAATATACTGTAGCATTATACTGCTGCTACTACCACATATATATGTTAGATAGTTGTCTTATGGTTTGATGGTTAATAGATGGCTTATAAATGACCTTATATGAACTGTAATAAGGCTACTGTACATCTGTGCAGTGTGGAAATTAGCTGGCTATCAGTGCTATATCTGAGGATGTCATAAATTCAAGGTTGGTAGGCCATAGGGCTGCCGACTGTGTCCTTTTAGAACTGCTGTGCTCTGAGACAGGTCTTCTCATATTTGGATGTGTCTGCACATGTACTGTCTTTGTCTTGGTTGTCTGTGTGTGCATGCTTGATGTCCTGGTTTGCTGTGATTGTGGCATACATTTTCATATTGTGCAGTCACTAGTAGTAGGTGCCATGTGCATGTGTCTAAATTGTACCCATCTATCTACACCATTTTGTGTTGTGACATGTTAAAAGTACTAGGGGTTAACAGATACTTATTTTTCTTATTGAAGTGAGCATTATAGATGTTGGTGTCTGGAGCCTCTCCTAATTTTAGATTGATAATGACTTCTACTTCTAAATTTAGAAAGGGTTTCTCAAGACTGTGTAGGATGTCCTTTGGAGTAGAGCTGAGCCTAAAAGAAAAAATGTATAGTTTTATATTTTGTGGATATCCAGAGGTTTATTGCACAGTAAATACTAAGAGAGGCCAAATAAAACTGTTTTTAAGACCACCAGGACAGTTAGTATATGTTGTCCCATTATTATTAATCATTTGATTGTTATTATTGGGCACATTAAACCTCAAGATACTAGCTAACAGTTTGGATGGTATATGCTCCCATTTGTTTGTTTTTGCGACTTTTTACCTCCACTGCCTATGGACCATCAGACCCTCTCACAGTCACTCAGGCCATTTGTTGCCATCAATGGACAAGAGCTGAACAAAAGGGAAAATTATCCAGACATCAGTCTGGGATAGTTCAAACATTTTTTTGTTTTTCTCCCTATCTCTACCTTTGCATATACCAGCAAGGTGCTTAGGGAGGGATGTGTAATAGCTTGTACATGAAGGTTATCCTCTCGCTTCTATAGGAGGTGCATCTTACAAGCAGCCATGCATGTCCCTCTTGCAGCATGATCTGTGATATCTCCAGTGTCTACCAGGGAAACTGCATTGCCCTGTGTGTCTCTGAGGGCATCCTCACTCCACCCTCCCACTGTGAGAGGGGAGTGGCCCACCCCTTTACTGTTCCCCCTGCCTGCCTGGTCCAGTGCATGGGCTGCTAATTGAACCCCAGTCGGCTGGGTAACAGTCAGGGATCCATGTGTCTGCACCATGTAACCAGGCAGTACATGCCCCCATTCTGAATATTTAGTGTTCATTTTGTAATCGAAACCTCTGGTTTACTCCTATGTCTAATAATGATGGTAGCTTATTGCCTGTCCTAATTCTCCATCTATATGTGTGTGTGTGTGTGTGTGTGTGTGTGTGTGTGTGTGTGTGTGTGTGTGTGTGTGTGTGTGTGTGCGTGCGTGCGTGTGTGTGTGTGTGTGCGTGTGTGCATGCGTGCGTGTGTGTGTGTGTGTATGAGCGCCTTCAAGTGTATAGTCATATGTATGTTGAACACAGCTGTTCTGTTAACTCCATGTGGTTGACATGTTAGCTATTCAAATGTGCTGGTGTGAGATCACTATAACAATGGGTATGAGAAATATACCCTGCCCCAGTTATTGTGTGATCTTGGAGTTTATATATGAGGGTGCAGGGTAGCTACCCCTGGAAAAATGCTGCTTATTGCGTTGCATGCTCCAAATTTATCCTTTGGAGCATGTTTGTTAGACTGTTGGCATTCTGTATACCAAACTGTTCTTGTGGGTGATTGGTACTGCAATGTTTTGCAGACTGATTATCATTTATCTATCTATCTATCTATCTATCTATCTATCTATCTATCTATCTATCTATCTATTTATCTATCTATAGCCACATACATATGTTCAACATATATGTGGAACTTGAACAGTCATAAGAAAGATGGTAATATGAGAAGAAATGGTGAAAGTTTGATGCCTGGCGATTGGTCCAATGGATTACAACTATGAGTTGTTGACAGCCTGTTTCTTTTGGTCTGGGGTTTGCAGCCCACAGCCTTCATCTGCCTATTTTGTGGCTCTAGGCAGGTTACTTGATTGCTCTGGGGATTTTGAAGAGGCTGGGTTGGTTTCCTCACAGTCTCCTTGACTGCATAACCAATGACCATCTATGAACCTTGAGATTAAACATACATGTAAATAGATACAAAACTATTATATGATGGTGGGGAAATAATGAAACACGTTTTTTGTGTGCAGTGTTGAAGTGGGAATGTATGTGCATTGAGCATGTTATATAGGTACCTTTAGAATCACACAAATAGTGCTTGGTGCGGTCTTCAGATGTCAGAGCAGTCTTAAGAAAGTTAATGACCTGAGTGTTGGGAAGAGTTTAAGTTCTAGCAATTGGTGTGGTGGATTGAAACTGTCAGCTTTTGAAGAACTGTTTCCGGAGATCCAGGATTTTTATTTCTAAGGCATTTGTCTGCCTGCTGTCTGATTGGTTAATTGTCTAGACAGTGCTCTGAGGCTTTTGGGAAGGTGGGTTAGTCTCCTGAATGGTTTCCTTGACTGCATACCTGGTAACTACATATAAACCTAAAAAATAAACATATCTTTAAATGGATTCAAACTAACACTTGATAATAAAAAGCAAAACATCTTTTTCTTTTTTGACTATTGTAATATAGATTTTATAATACACTTATAAATAACCTATATAAATCATTCATTTAATGATCCATATAGTGGACTATACATTTAATGTTAAGCACAACTAGCATAAGTTTGTCTAAAAGATTTAAAGAGAGAATTGGAAGGGTAGTTTGAATGGGATTTCCATTCAGACCAGGAACCTTACTTTCCATGGAAGAAAATCGGTTTACTTGAAGTTCAGATCTTTTCTTTTTGTGCCTACATCAAATAAAATGTGCTTTCAGACAAGAGTGCTCCTTTTGTTGCAGCCATTATTCTAAAGATCTGTATTACTGTGGAGATTACAGAATTGTAATTAGTAATAGCAACGCAAATGTGACCCATATAAGATGTTTGATTTAAAATGTGTGTTTTTAAATACAAATATTAACAGTGGCAATAAGAAAGGTAGTTTGTTTAAATATTTAAAAATGCATAAAATGCAAGTAGTATTTTTGTTAGAAACTACTTTATTGCAAGATGATATTTACAGATTAAACATGAATGGATATACTAAGTTCTAGCTTTAAGGAAGAGAGAAGGGGTACATAAATCTTATGTACAGTGATTAAAAAGGTATGATGTGCATGGTCATCACTGAATCTCAAAAAAGGAATATTAACCTTAGCAAATATGTACTGAAATCTATGAATTGTAACTAAAGTAAATCACTAGGAAGTATCTGGAAATTTTAATCTTAAATATGAAAGCAAGCATGATAATGGCAGGAGACATCAACCATACACTTAAAAATGACACTAGTGCAATTTGCAAACCCAGAATTTCAGCATCAGTTAAAGCTTTAGTAAATTTTACTGATTTACTTAATCTTATAAACGTTAATAACTTTTCTGAATCAAATTATTTGTTATATATTCATTGCACTTACAGATTTGATAAAGAATCAAGAATTGATAGGGAATATATTTCAAATTATTTGGTTTCTAAAATAGAAATAGAAATAGTAAAGGTGATAACATGCTCTTTATCAGATCACAGTGCAGTTACATATGCAGTAATGATACATCCAAGAAAATGGTTTCTTTTAATAGACTACCAATTTATATAACAAAATTAAAAGATTTTAAAGACTGGTTTCTAGCAGAAGTATAACAGTTTGTAGACTTCAGTAATAATAATGGTGAAGTTTCTGATGTGATTATATGGGATTAGATGAAAGTATATTTCTATGTCAAAGACTCTAGCTGGTATTATAACAAGAAAAAGCAATATGATAAAGACTTATTGGAATTTCATGGAAATATAGGCAAAATAAAGTTAAAAAAGGAGAAAAGTCCTATTATATGAAATGAAAAATTGAATGCAGAACGTCAGAAGATGCTATCACATAAGGTTTTCATTATTTTGCAAAATGTTAAGCTATATTATTTTTTTAGTTCCTAAATGCCAACTTAAATTAGCTCTTAGGCCTAAAATGATAACAAGAAACAGTCACAACAAATGTATATCTATATTTGATAGTAATAGGAATTATACAGACATTGAAGACATTTTAAAAACACTATGAAAAAAAGTAATGTTAAAATAGTAGTATAGAAAAAAGGCATTTGATGTCTTTTTAAATAAGAATGAACAAACATGTTTCTGGAACAAACAAGAAAAATAAAAAAAAAAGTATTTCCATCCAAGAAATAAAGGAGGAAATGAAAAGGATTAACAAAAATGCCTAAAAAAACTATAAAATACAGCTATCATGGAAATATACAATAATTTATCCCTTATTAAAGCAGGACAAAGATCCATCTCTATGCTTTTCTTACCAACCTATTTCATTACTGAATGTTGGTTATAACATTTTTATGCCAATCCTTGCCAAAAGATTAAACAATACACTGCCTAAATTAACAGAGGTATACCACATTGGCAAAGACAGTATAATATCCAAAGAAGATTTTTTAAATGATTATGCTATTATGCTAATAGCAATAAAGAAAAACTATCTGTAACTAGCCTGAATCAAAATGATTCAATAAGCTGGTCTTACTTTACTAAAGTATTAGCAATATGTATATTTACAAGTAATTTTATATTTCTTATTAATCATCTTTATCAAAATTCATTCTTGTATGTTAAGCTAGGATCTTTTATTTGTCAGTCAATAAAAAAGAAGGAAGGTCACAAACTAAGATTGTCACTTGCCTCCTTTACTATTTGTTTTGGCCATTGAGCCTATAGCCAATTACATAAACTCTGACAATAATGTAGTATGATTTAAAATAAATTATCAGTATGTACTTCAAAAACCCAGTTATTTGCTGATGATATACTTCTAACAATAGGAAACACTGAATCTTCAGTAACAGCTATAAAATCATTCAAATTTTTTAAAATTGATTTTCAAATTTAACTCTCAGTCAGAATGAAACTAACACCTTATTAATTAAAAATAGTTAATTGTTTTACTGCAAATAATAACAACTTTAAATGGTATATTAATGAGAATAAATATTTAGGGATTACTCTTACATGCAATTTTAAAGAAATGTCCACAATAAATTATAAAAATGTTTTAGGAATATTAAAGCAAAATAAATGTAATAAGATTTTTTTTCTATGGAAGATACATTGATTTTAATTAAAATGGCTATTTCACCCAAAATACTATACAGTATGCAGATGAGTACTTTAGTTCCTTCTAAATAACACATTTACCAATTTATTAACATTTGTTTGACATTCTTATGGCACCTATATAAACCTAGAAGATCTATGGGATATCATGACAGAGAATGGGAAGATAGCGGAAAAGAATCTTTTGACCTATAACATATGCCATAACTCCAGTTAATAAAACAGTAGCTTTATGGTTACATTCTGATTATTATGCCATTTGGAAAAAACTGTATCCAAACATTTGATTAAATAAAGAAAATAATATCACTGTATAACATATACAAATCTTGAATAATAATATGGAGTGGCTGTTAAGAAGTATTTATTTAAACATCAGTAGTCCAACACATTCTACTTACATAAAGAATATATTAAAACAGAAATTTTGTATATAATTAACCAGAGACAATAGTGTTTGAAATGATTCCCTATATAATTTATACCAGAATGTAGAGACCATCTGAACTTTCTAAATCTTCTAAGCTTAATAGATACAGATTTATTTTTTTGGAATCAAATGTTAGGAGAGACTAAAGTGCTTATCATTAGCTATTTAATGGGCAAATATGATTTGAATATAGAAAACTGGCTTATAGTGCAAATCAATAGTCAACTTAATGTCAGATATAATTAAAAAAATCCACCCCTTCTGAATTTTCTAAACAATATTAAAACAAATGATGAGCTTGGGAGATAATATTTATTCAAAATATGTAATATAATTAAGAACTATAAAATTTATAACAGCTATAACTGTTTGGATTATGTTGTCCAAATGAGTGGTGCAACTTTAACTAAAATAGATTAAAATGATGTTAATACCCTCCCCCAAAAATGTATCTTTATTTCGGAGATTATTCTTTTGGATTTTTTTACACAGACCATTTATTACTTCAGAGTAAATTGAAATTATATACAAAATGGAAGGTGTTGGCTGCTAGAGGTAAAAGTCCTTAAAACAAACTGGCAGCATATGGTTTATGATTGCAAAATTCTACATTTTGGGGGAAAATCAATATTTCCTTCAAGCATTTTAAATAAACTATTGGTGTTGTTGAATGCTCCAGTTTCCAGATGTGTACCCAAGTCTCAATTCACACTTCTCTAGAGGTTATTGACAATAGCTAGGTGAATGACTACAAAGAACTGGAAAAATGAGATTATGTCTTCATTTACAGACTTTAAAAATAATGCAACTGTGTCATAAAGAACTGCCTACTAGTAAGATGAAAGCAAACATGATAACTGCATAATATAATAACTGGATAAAATTGAACTCATTTGAACTCATTAATAGAAAAATAATTAATGCTCTATTATTAGTTCATGGCTGTTTAACGAATGTTAGTAATGCATACCACAATAATTGACATAGACACTTGTATAAACAGCTATTTTATTATTTTAATATGTTTTTCATGTAAATACAGTTTCAAGAAAAATATCATATACAAAATCAAAATCTATTTCTCAGAACATGTCTGAAAGGCTATAGGCAATGTCTGCCTCATACACAATTTACTCCACACCGCCCTAATCTACAGTAACTTTCATTCTACTTAAGAATAAAGACTAGTGTTTGGGGGCTGGTTTAATGGTTAAGCTGTTTACGTGTCACAGTCATGCGACAGAAATTGATTCTCACCTTTGGAAGGGAAATTGGTTAAGCTTAAAATGGTTCACAAGTGCAGCTAACCTAGTACTTACCTATGAACCTAGGGCAATATTACAACAAAATAGCAAGTTTGTCTCCAGTCTTCTTAGTAAAAACTTATCTTCATATTTCTCTAGACAAAAACAACTAGATGGCATTTTCCACCTATCTCCAATACACACAACTGAATTTAGCCCCCTCTGTTCTGCACCAACCACCCAAATGCTTTCCCTAATCTCACTGATAAAAAGATACTGTCCCACAAGAGAACTCTATTCTAAAGACAAATAACTCACTTCCCAGGATGACACATCAAATGCATATAGTAAAGCCTTGTACCTCTGATGCCAATTGAACAGTAAAGCTGTGACTGCTGGGAGAAAATTTAGCAAGATGGGAATAAGCCTGGATCCTTAATGCATGTACATTTGCTTTCTTTGGTGGGATGCTTTTTGAGCTTCTTCTTGAAGCCTTTAAGGTTATGAACTGATCTAATGGATTCAGGTAGTACATTTCAGCATGATACGCAATTCTGAAGAAGGCACATTCTGTAGAGGAACATTTAAATGGGGGTCTTAGTAACTACAAAGTTTCACTTGATCTAAGTGAATGGATTTGTTCCCTAATATGTGGTAGTTTTTTTAGCTTAAGAATGTAACTTTCCAACAAAAGCTTGAAAATGTGTGCAGCTAGTGGGAAGGTGGATTGGGAGGCTACAGGTAGACATCTGCTTTTATGTAGTGTGGAACAGTGGTGCTCTCTGGAGGTGGCCAGGTGTATGAATCTCATCCTGAGTAGTTTGAGTCAAAGAGATGTTTTGAGATGAGTGTGATGTAATGAAAGGGAGAGCATATTCCAGACTGGGTGGCAGGATTGACTATGGCATGACTTTGGGAGTGAATAAATGCGATTTTTTTTTCAGGACACTTTTAGTTGGGTCAAAACATTGTCTACATGAGACTATCTGTGTGCATAAAAGTTAAGAGACTGATACAAGATTATCCTTAAGTATTTCTGGGTAGTAATTTGTGGCAAGATGGTACTGGAGGGCTCTTTTGTATTAGAATGATGAGTCTCTCTGAACTTTTGTGAGGTACATAGTAGCAGAGTGGTAGTTTTGATATTATTGATAGTAAGTATATTTGTTGCTAGTAAATTTCAGATTAGAACAATTGAACTGTTGTTGCATAATCCTGGAAATGCTGCCTTTGCCAAGTTCAGGTCATAGTACAGACAGTGTCATCTATGTAGAGCATGCCAGTGATGTTGGGAAAATCCCAAGGGAGGTTTTTATATAGTGGACAGAGAGAAGTAGCTTATGTTGTCCTATTTATTGAGGAGATATTTTATTTTCTCTTAATATTTCTTTTGAGAATATTGCTGCAAATGCTGATACAAATTTGTTTAAGGTTATCTCCTTTTGTTATTGCATTGCCACTTTTTTCACATGGGATGCATTTATCTTCATCTGATGTTTTTTTCTTGTGTATATTGATCCATCTGTTGATAATATATATATATATATATATATATATATATATATATATATATATGTCACTCATAATATCAACACCTCAAAATATCAACAAGTCAAAATATTGAAAACTCATAATACTGAAACCTGTGGGAGGTTTCTGCTAATTATATATACCAACTCTAGGATCACACAACAGTGGGGAAAGTGCAAATTCCCCTTTCCAATATTCTGAGTTGTTAATATTTTGACTTGCAGTCTTTTGGCTTTTCGGTCAAATGAATAACACACATATATATATATATATATATATATATATATATATATATGTGTGTGTGTGTGTATGTGTGTGTGTGTGTGTGTGTGTGTGTGTGTGTGTGTAAATCACTTTCTAGTCTATATTGAAACTATAATCCCTGCAATTCAAATATTGCTTGTAGTCACAAAGTATATGATATAATCAATTTGTATGTATTTTTCACTAAATATGTTTTTGGAGCCCCCCCCCCCCGACATCCACTGAAAAACAGTCATGTATGGCCCAGTCAGACCTGCCCAGTACCTAAATACAAATAAATAAATGAATAAATAAATACATAAATAAATATGAGTCTAACAATACATTGTGTATGTCTACAACTATTACTTATTAACAAACACTAATGGTTTCTGTCATGTGTGCCCTCATGATTTTATTTATTTTAAAATTGAGGTGAATTGTTTACTGTTGAGGGAAGACAGGCAAAAGCCCTACAACACCATATTATGAGCTGAAATATTGCATCTCTAAACTCACAAGAGAAAGCATAGTATGTATTATCAGAAAAATGGGATATAAAAACCATAATGCATCATGCAACACAAAGACAGATACAATAGTCTTCACCTTTCTGTTTTTGCATTTTGTGCCTTATATTACTGATATTACATAAAGTTGTGTTGTAAAGTTTCTTAAAACAAGTAAGGCTGTTTATTATGCAAATGTATGTTAATGCAAAATTTGGGGTCATATCATAATGCACACATTAAGGATGAACTGAACCTAATATTAAGGTTATGGTATGAAGGCTTTTTTTATTTTCCTGTTGGCCATATTTTTTACCATAAATCTCTGCCTCATTAACACTCTTGACACCTTTTATTTGTTTTTTTCTGACTCAGTGATTCACTTCCAGTGCATCCCTGATACTGAGAATTTCCTTTCACAGTATACAGCACACACATACGCACACACACACACACACACACACACACACACACACACACACACACACACACACACACACACACACACACACACATTCTCTTACACACATATAATTTGTTTGTTGTTTGCAGATTAGAGATTGTCTTCCCTATCAAGGATTGATATCACAGTATAGGCAAAAAGAAAGAAATGGGGTGGTCCTAAACAAAAGGCCAGCATTGGTAGAGTTTTTAGTAGAATCTAGAACAGAAGCTGCCATTCAAAAAGGAATAATTAGTAGTGCACATAAAATATTGCATGATAACTACAAGAATCAATCAGAGGAGGTTAGAAAGGATTGGGAAGAGAGACTGGATAACCAATTCACAAAAAAAAAACAATGAGGGAATATATGTTGCTGTTGTTGTTTGTATTTTAGGCTTTTTCCCGGTAAGGGGTCGCCACAGCAGAACTCCGGTCTGCTAATGATTGGCAGTAGATTTTTATGGTGCCGAGTTGCCAGCCCAACCTTCAGTGAAGGCACGCCCATTCACGCATGTCTTTCGGAGGCCACGCGACCATGGGGAGGACATGCAGACTACACACAAAAGGCACTCCCTGCACACTAGCTGAGAATCGAACGGGAGAACCTCTTGCTGTGAGGCAACAATGCAACCGCTGTACCACCACGGCCTGCAATGAGGGAATATGAGGGAATATATGTATGTCTCCCAAATATACAAGAAAATCTAGAAGACTTAGGACTTTGCTTGGAAATGTTTACATAGACATTTTATACCCCAAGTAGACTCCAGAGAATTTTTCCTCAGGTAGATAGCAAATATTAGAGGTATGATGGGGAAGAAAGAGGTAATTGGGAACATATTTTCTGGAGTGCACTGAGTTGGCAGACTGTGGGATGCACTGTTGGAGATGCTGGGTGGGCAGATTGGTGTGATGAGGGAGATGATTTTTCTGAGCTATGATACAGAATCGGAATTGCCTACACATGGTAAGGCCTTGCTGTGTCTAGTTGTGGTGGCTGCCAAAAAAGCAATTACTAGAACATGGAAATAAAAATGTAAACCAACTATATTAGAAGCAATGAATATAGTAACAGAGATAAAACAACTGCAACTGAGATGTTTAGAAAAAGGTAGAAGCAAACTACATTGGAAAAAAATGCGAATTGTGGAAACAATACAAACAGGAGAGGCATGATGTTTAAAAGAAGGAAGGACTTAAATGAGCTATGCATTGTTTAACTGAAAATGATTGCATAGATTATAAGTGATGTATAATGTTTGCAATTGGGAGTGTGTCAGTATGGTTTGTGATGTAAAATGCTTGCACCTAGGATTGTGTCAGTGTAGCTTGTTTTCATTTATATAAATGCATGACTGCCTATGTCATAACTGATGGTTTAATAAAGATGTTTCTTGTTAAAACAAAAAGAGCAAGAATTGAATAATTTATGTAATGATGCTTAGGTTATATAATATATAGCAATATATTTGAAGCATAATGTTTGCTAATTTTAAATTGTTATGAATGCAGCTTAACTACTTTTATATAAATGTAAATGTGCCTATGTGACAAGTGATAATTCAATAAAGGTGTTAAAAACATAATTTGTCTGTTGTGGAGGTAATTAGGTACAGGTGTAGTAAAGGCAGTTCGATGTACAAGGGCAAAGACACAATGCCTGCAAATTTAAAGGGAGTGTGCTGTGACCCAGAATGAGGGACACGCGGGCATGACATGGCATAACTCATATTGCATTATAAAATAGATTGTTAAAAGACACAAATTACGTCTGTATTATTCTACAAATAGAGTAATATCAGAGGAGAGAGGAAGAAATCAAGGATTCACTTAGGAGGTTACTGGGAATAAACACAAGAAGTTTTGCTAGTAATCCCACGACTCCCATTAAAATATGTCACTTTATGGTAATCATATTGAATTAATGCATATTATGTGTGTCTATGCCTAAACACGTTTTCAGCTTCTGTTTCACACTACACAGCTGTACTTGAACAGGTGGTAGTTTTTGCAGTTGCAGGTAGTGTGCTGTGACACTTTTGGCATCATGCCAGTCTGAATAACATTGTTTAATGCTGTATAATAATCAGAAGAGTCATCTGCCAGTAACCCATAACCAATAAATTCCATTAGATGACTAAAATAATTGTTCTAGAATCAAGATCTAGCAAATGTGTGCTTCTGAGGCTAGAGGTACAGAAATAGGTGTTGCAAAGTAAATAGGCCAGAAATACCTAATCATTTTTCTTCACATACATGCTTTATATATGTCTGAGCGAATGAGGATGAACACATAAAGTGTCTGTGTGTGTGTGTGTGTGTGTGTGTGTGTGTGTGTGTGTGTGTGTGTGTGTGTGTGTGTGTGTGTGTGTGTGTATTTTTTAATACAGGTAACAAAATTGACCAGGTAAATGATCTACACAACTTTTATTGATCACTGCCAGTTGAATACAGCACTCATTGGCACCTGACTAGGCTGAAAATTCACTGACTGAAAAAGAACAGCAGCTCTCCTTTTATGATCAGTGAATTTATGTAAAAAAAAATAATAAATATAAACAGCCCTAGCAGTACCTCCAGGTACATTAGGAGAAAATCTTTTTCTTAAGGCAATGAGCTGGGTTGCAGTGGAGGCAAGGGCAGGTCAGGGTTAGGGACTGCAGACATGAGCCCCATGCCCCTACCCTAAACATGCAGATTACCTTAGGAAAAATACTTTCTCTAACAGTACAACTGATCAAGACACTTTGGCACAGAACATACATACACACGCAAGTGTAAACACACACACGCGCACGCGCACACACATACACACACACACACACACACACACACACACACACACACACACACACACACACACACACACACACACACACACTACAATAAAATTATCCCCTAACCTAATCCCAACTCTAACCCTAAGTAGCCAACACTTATATTTACACATACACACACACACACACACACACACACACACACACACACACACACACACACACACACACACACACACACACACACACACACACACACACACACACACTCACACACTCTTATCTTTATCAGCAACAATGACAATCAAGTTGGCAGACTCAAGGTGAACATTTGGTAAAAAGAACCTGTAGTTCGTTTTTTAACAAGAATGACTGTTCATCAGGCAGGAAAGCTTATAGACCTTTCCCAAGTACTGTTACGAATTATATGATTAATTGTGTGGAAAATATAAGGGCTAAAAACTCTGAAGGGAATGTAAGGTTAGGCTTCCTAAGATCTTACCGAAGAAATCCAAAGTGTGGCGTAAATGTTATCAAACAACACAAATAAATCAAAAAATATAAAGTTGGAGAGAAGGTAACACACATAAACTGTAAAATTGCTGTTTATTGAGGGCTTTCGTCCGTTAAACAAGACTTTATCAAAATAACACAACACAGATCTGACTTCTGGTTTGGTGCCTTAGGGGATACCAGCAAGGTACTCTGCATCTGTTAGCTTGAAAAAACTACTATATTTGTCAACATGTTCATATACTACTGCTGGTTACATGTAAAATTAAGTAGTTAAATTCTAAATTTATGTCGAAGAATAAGAAAAAAACTACAATAAAAGGGTCAAGAGGAGAGACAAAAGTGATAACAAGCAACACATCAACTAGAAACACAAGCAGCATGATGGCAGACTCCAACCAGCCCATTACAGGCATGGCAGAAATGGGTGTCCTAAGTAATAAAATAGTAAAGCTTTATGCTGATGTGGTGAAACTACCTTTATGGACTATGTAAAAAGGAATGCTAAAAGACAGGGGGAGGTGGAATCTGCTTTAAACAGGCATTTGGATGTAATTGAAACAAAATAGGGGGAAAAGAAATACAAGAGAAGATTAATGAATTAATAATGGAGAAGGAAGAGCATGCGCTGGAGTTGCAGAAAATGAAAGACAGAGGAAGACGAGAAAATCTTTGGTCTGCAAATATGCCAGAGGGGTTGGAAGGGAAGGACTGTGTACAGCTTATGGTAGAAATGCTGTGAATAGGCAATTTTACCTAAGGATAACATGCTATTAGATAAAGTGCACCAAATGTATACCCCACAGAGAAAAATGGAGAGGTTCGTCAGGCCAAGTGTAATTAAAGAGCAGAATTACCAGCTGAAGTATATGTTTCTCAACAAACTGTGGTAAAAAGGAAAGATTTTAACAGCTGGCAATCAAGGAGTATTTGTGGACCATGATTTCCCCCTTGGCACTAGGAAGATAAGGAGTCATTTCACCCAGTATTTTAAACTGAGCTGTCAGTTGAACCTGAAATTTAAAATGGTGTATCCAGCAATGACAAGATTATTTTATTCTGTAGGAGGCCAAATCATTCATTGACCTTGAGCTGGTAGCAGCTGAACAGGATAAATACAATCAGTTCTAAGAACAGCAGAATGACATCAACCTGAAATTCACGGAGAGGTGACCCTCATCAGAGAGAGAGAGGCAAAGGCTTAATGGAAAGATGGCCTGTAAACCATTCCCAGTTTTTAGAAGAATGGAGGAGTGGCAAAGAGGAGCAGAGCAGCGAACAAAAAGAATGAGAGACAGTTTGTCAAGAGCTGGAGAAGTAGTGAGTTGAGAGAAGATAGTGAAGGAACTGAAGCAAGCCATTAAGGTGAATGTTAATAATAAACAAAGAATCAGTGTAGTTGCATTCTTGAGACTCAGAGAAAGGATATCTTTAGTAATATGATGGAAGCACCATTGGTTAAGGACTGGAAAGAAGGAACAGTAAGTACAGTTATTGATAATCCCGAGAGTAATAGAGCCTGTGATGGCTAATAAGAACTGGAATGACTGTTCAGTGTGGGCAGGCTGGTTAATTTGGAAATATGGTTAGTTTTAAAATATGTGTTTTAAAGTTAGTGCATGTACTTTACACTGCATGGAGATTAGATGATGAGTGTTGGTAGGCAATGGAACAATGTTAAGGGAGGAAATTTTTTTGAGGCAGTATATATTGTTTATATTTCCATATATCCACATGTTTACAAAGTTGAGAATGCATTATGGTTAGAACATGCATGTACAAAGATATGTTCTTTATGAGTGATATTTGCTCAAGTTTTCTAATTTGATGGACAGAAACTACTATGGGGTTGTGGACTTGAAGAAAGTGAGGGGGGGGAGATGTGGAGAATGAAAAGAGAAGAGAACAGTGGCCCTACTAGGGAAAACCACATGGTCTTAGTAATGGTTTCTCTGTATGTGAGCGGTGATTGTAAAGAGACAAGATATTATTATGTTATGGTGCAAGCCAAGGCCCAAACATGGATTGTTTCATATAGGCAACTCTGCTAACACAATTGTTTAACAGGGGAGGAGAGCTGTTATGGATGACAAAATATTTAATAAGGGCTGCCAATAGAAATGAATAGATAGTGAAGGAGGTGGGTGTTAAATTTTACCCCTGCACTAGAAAGGATAATAAGGGCAATGTAAAGGGGATATTCAGAATTGGTTAGGGGAAGTCAATAGGCTGAAAAAAATTGGTTAACTTTCCAAAACATTATAATGTGTGCAGACCCGGTTCAGATACAGGTAGGCCCATTTTAAGATTGGTGATTAATTTTACTGTACTAATATTTAAGAAGAGGAATGAGTTAGTCAGATAGGAATTCAACCTAATTCCAGGATGTTAGAGGAGCACTAGACCAAATAGCATGCAAATTAGTAGGCTGCAAACTGAACTAAAAGTGAAAAGGATGGCTAAACTGGAAAAAAGTTTTGTGCCTAGAAAGCAATGCTGATGGAAATGAATAACTCACGGTAGTGTCTAAAATAAAGATGAGAAAAACCACAAAGTGGACGCCTTATGATAATTTAGTCAGAATGCAAGTACTTCAGCAGATATGAAAGTGCATAAGACAGATTTATTGAAAGAAATTCTAGCACCTGTCTATATTAGATCATGCAACCGGAAAGTGATTCAGCCATTTGTCAATGGTGGGGGGACATTATAGTTGGCAAGGCAAAACTGACATTAAGAATGATGAGAAGGGTCAAGGCCTAAGTGCTATAGATGAGTAGCCACTTTATAAATGTGAGCATCAGTCAGATGTTATGCTAGGAATAAGAATATAGTGGGAGGAGGAATGTTGTATACAATTATAGCAAGTGTATATAGTTCTGTTTTGTTATACAAACCTTTTATGTTGTTTTGGTTTAGTTGGTTGCCTAAAAAAAACAAAAAACAAAGGGTATTACATAAGATCATGCTGCAGTTATTTTGGTAGGCTTAGTGGGGAGACAATGGCACAGAGAGTTGCTAATGCGATTAAAGAGGGATATAATGATGGCAGTGACAATGAGACTACATGATGTTGGGACGTTTAACGTGGAATGTGAATGGGTTGGTTGATGAAACGAAAAAGAACAGGATAATACAATATATTTCAAGAGGTAAATTAGACATAATAATGTTACAAGAAATACATCTCAGTCAACAGAAGTGGGCACATTTTATGTTAAAGGTACATGGTCAGGGATATTATGAGGTGACAAAAGAGGGAAGGAGAAGAAGACTCATTATTATCATTAAAGAGGGAGCCTATTTCAACATTGAGGATTGTATAACTGATAACTGGGGAAGATATGTTTTAGTAAGACGATACTGGGGAAACAAAGGGATCACATTGGGTTACTTATATCTACCCCGGAAAGCATCTAAAGGGGAAATGAGATACATTTTCAATGAGATAATAAACTTTCATCAAGGGATCCTGCTTTTAGCAGGAGATTGGAATGCTGTTACAGTCCTGATGATGCAAGTGAAAGACCAAGAACATGAAAAGTTTTTAAAACAACTCTCACAGTTTTATGAACTGGTAGACATAGGTCACAAAGGGGGCATTGAGGGGACCTAGACATACTTTGCAGAAAGGTATAGAAGCTGGTCAGGAATGGTTAGAATTTATCTCTCTGGCGAACATGAATATTTGGTTAAGTATTTATATGTCACCCAAGGCTTCTATCCAATTATTCCTCGGTGGAGTGTGCATTGGAAAAACCTGGGAAAATAAGGCTATGCAGACATTGGAGGGCAGGAAGTGGTTGGTGGAAGCATAAACAGAAATGGAACAAGTTATAATTATTGATAAGCACATATATAAAAGAGGTGCTCTGGATGGATGGATGGTGGATATGTTGAAAAAAGGAAACAGTGTAAAAAATACATGGCCGGAAAGGAATCTGAGGAATATTTAGCAAAAAAGTATGGTAAAGAGTATTACTGTAGTAAGAGTTGCAAAGGAGCAAGAAAGGGGCCTTAATCTGCCGAATGATGATAGACAAGAGTTAGAGGTGTGGGAGAAGGCATGAAGAGACTATATAGATGAGGAATTTTTGAGAAGATAAATAGCTGTAAAACAAAACGCTTTGTGTATATGTCTAAACTGCAAAAAACCCTTGAGGGTAGATGAAGGCTGCAAAAAACAGAGACAGGTGTCCTGAAGATAAGACATTTTTGATTTGGCCAGTTATTAAGAAATCCAGGCCAAATAGGGAATGTATGTAGACTTTATTTTGAAGAGCTGTATAGGGAACAGGACATAGGGAGTAATTGAGAGTGGGAGGTGGTTGATTATCTGGAAGGGCTGCAACTTGGAAAAATTACAGAAGAGGAAGCTAGTATGATAACAAAAATGATCACTAGACAAGAGGTACAGGAACAATTACTAAACCAAACTAGTGGAAAATCCCCTGGTTGGGATGATTTGTCAATAGAAATCTGGCATCTAGGGGACATGATCTGATTTACTTAGATACTCTGAGGCTGCACAACTTAGGTTGTGATATTACTTGCAAAATAGATCTTATGCTAACTGGAAAGAGCTATTGGGCGGCGCAATGGTGCAACAGTTAGTGTTGTTGCCTCACAGCAAGAGGTTTTCCTGTTTAATTCTTGTCTGGGGCTGCCTTCTGTGTGGAGTCTGCATGCCCTCCCTGCATTTGCGTGGGTTTTGTCATGGTGCTCCAGTTTTTTCCCACATTCCAAAGACTGGAACATTTCTCCCCAGGACTCTGCTGAAAATGGGCTCTGTCCCAGTTGGACATTCCCAGTAAACAAATGTTAAGTAAATAAACCAATAAATTAAATAAATATTGCTTGAAGAAAAAGCCTATCAGTTCAGAAGGTGGAGATCTGAGGAACTTCTGTGATGGACATGCTACTCAATGCTAAATTAGAGGTGAAGAAAATGCTGGAATCTTGGAAGATTGCTACAATGTCAGTCCTACCCAAGGAAGGGAGAGATCTTACCAATCCATGTTCATATAATCCTATTGCAGTGTTAAACCATGATTATATATTCTTCACAGCAATCATAGCCACTAGAATAGCCAGGGCACTCCCAGTGATAATTGATTTGGACCAGTCAGGATTCATTAAGGGTAGGCAAACATTTAATAATATACTGTTGGTTAAAAGCACTTCTGATGTAGAAAAATCATTTTATTTGGTTAATTGGGGTTACTTATGGGCAGTGCTAGAGGGTTATGGATTTCCATAAGACTTTTTTTTATTAATTAAGGAAATGTATAAGGGAACAAATGCTAGGCTAAAGATAAATGGGAGGGGTACATCTGAGATACAAAGCAGGAATGCCCACTGCCCCCATTATTATTTACTTTATACATGGAGCTTTTGGCTCAAAAAATAAGGTTGTCTGAGATAAGGTGGTGGACAAGTAGGAATAAAGATTATAACTTAGTAATGTTTGCTGATGATGTTATCCTTTTTCTAATAGATCCAGATAATGCCTTGGAAAACTGTTTAGTTTGCTAAGACAGTTTAGTGGATTGTCAGGATAGAAGGTGAATGAGCAAAAAATGAAAGTAATTTGTGTTAATTATATACCAAAATATGATTGGGTACAAAGTTCCAAATTTATGGGGCTGTAATAAAATTAAAGTATCTTGGAGTATAGATAGCAACAAAATAAAGGATTCCTCAGAGTTAAGATGGGAAAAAGTGAGAGGGAAGATCAGAAAATAGATAAAGAGAAGTGAAACAGTGAAAGTAGACTTAGACAAAAGGGTACAGGCCATCACAATGTTTTGTGTACCCCTAGTTCTTTATCTGGGACAAACATTGTTTTATAGACGTGAGTACTCATAATCAAAACAATTAACAAAACTTATGTCTGCGTATTTTTGGGACAAACAAAAACCCAGAGTGAAGTGGAAGCTCTAACCAGGCTACATGAGCAGAGCAGTGTGGCAATGCCAGATTTACTTAGATACTTCGAGGGTGCACAACGTAGGTTAGGATATTACTTGTAGGATAGATCTTATTATGCTAGCTGGAAAGAGCTATTGCTTGAAGAAAAGGCCTACAATCGAATGGTTCAGAAGGTAGGGATCTGGAGAATTTCTGTGATGGACTCAAACAAGGATAATTATAGAGTACAACTGAAATTAATGCTAGAATAAAAGGATAGGAAAGTGGTGGAGCTTTGAGCTTCAGCCTATAGGAGAAGAGAAATCTGAGTTTAAGACTGACATTTCCTTCACAAGAAACTGGTTGGGCAAGAATGATAAGGTGCTGTTTTGGGAACAAATCAGGAAAGAAGATAAAAGAATGACATGAGAAGAAATCTGTGAGACATACAGTTTACAAAGGAATGGGTGGCTGTATTATTCAGGCATTTTGGATATTTTAGAAAATTTTGACAGGAAAAACCCTATTTAGGGAAGGACATCAATCACAACTGATCCAACTACTGCAAGAGGCAATCAGTGAATCCATCTTGAGAATAAAAATAGTGAGTAGAATGTATAAGGCATTAATGGATATTAGGTTCATAGGTTCATACTAGGCTATCTTCCTTAGGGCATTTACAAGCCTAGCCAGAGTGTGTTTGGCTTTCGCCACCCATTTTAAATGAATTTTGCTATGCCCTTTTTCGAGGTTAGTATACTGTGCCTCTGTCTAACAGTGACACAGAAGTGATACCCGGGGTAAACCTATGATCTCCCATCCACTCATCAAGATTCCTCTTGAAGAGAGTCAATGAGGGACTCTGCCTAACCTGGACTGGGATTTTAGTGAAGGGAGCCTCTGGGTTATTGGGTTATGAATCTGTCCCTCCAGCATGTCCTATTTATTTCAGTGCTGAGGTTCAAGTCTCTCGAGCACGAGCTCGATGGGATTTGGATTTTCTGAGGTGCAGCATGTCCATTAATTCCGGGTTGGACATGGCTTTCGATCAGCACACAGACACAGCCTCTGAGCAAGCGGTATGCCACTGAGTAGAGCTGGAGTTTCTTTAACGGGCAGCATATGGCATCTGTTTGTGCCCTTTGATCCTCTTAGTGAAGGTACTTTGGGGTCTTTCCAGTTGCTTCAGGTGTCTGGTAAGGTACATCCCAAAGGGGCATTGTACTCAATTATGGGCCTGATGAGGGATGAGTAAAGAGGCACGATGACCTCCCTGATCTAGATGTGAATCCCTTCATGATTAGGTGGGCTATATAAAATGTTTTCTCCACTTTGCCCAGTGGTTGTCGAATGAGAGATCCCACTTTTGCCCACGTTTGTCGAATGAGAGATTGCTATCAACTTGGGTCCCCAGGTCAGTCCCAATTATACTTTTTAATGATTACCATCTTATCTATGTGGTAATTTGTGGGCACTTTTTTTGGTAAGGGGATGACTATACACTTTTGGTGTTTAGCTTGAGGCCATGGCTCTGGCACCAGTTGTCTGTTTCTATGAGGCCCTTTTGTAGGATGCTTGTGTCGGCTGGAGAGTTGATTATGGCACCCAGTTTGCAGTCGTCTGGTCAGCCACAGTCCTTCCATGTTGGCCTGTACCTCCGAGAAATATATACAGAACAAGAGAGGTCCCAGGACTGAGCCTTGTGGGACGCCACTTGTAACTGGTTTGGAGTCTGACATGGCTCCAGCAATTCTAACCATGTGGGTTCTGTCCTTGAGCCAGTTTGCAACCCATCTAGTGACATAGGGGTTTATATTTAAGCTGGTGAGCTTATCTATAATGCCAGTGGGGTATTGTATTGAAGGCTTTAGGTCCAGGTAGGCTGTGTGGACCACCTTCCCCTCATCAATGGCCATGGTGACTGTTTCAAAGAAATCGACCAGGTTTAAGAGGTAGGATCTGCCCTTAACAAAGCCGAACTGGGTAGGATCCAGTGTCTGTAGGTCCCCAATATCTTTATTTATGAGGTCCATGATGATCCTTTCCATAGCTTTGCAGACCAAGCTAGTCAGGCTTATGGGGCAATAGTTTCCATGATCCGTTGAGGCACCACCTTTGTGGAGAGGGACCACTGTTGCTGTACGCCACTCTTTGGGTACATATCCTGTAGTAAGGCTGAGATTGAACAGTAGTTTTATGTTTGGGTTTAGTTCTTCTTGGAGTTCAAGCCTGGGACACTGTCTGCTCCCATTGATGCTGTGTTTTTTGCTTTGGAGAGGGTGGCTCTTACCTGAGCATCTGAGATGTCAGGGGGGCAGCACTCTGCTGGGATAGATATTTGCCCTTTTGGTGGGGAAGGGGAGAAGTTTCGCTGCGCTGAACCTGTCAGCTAGGATGTTGGCAATGTCTGTGGGTTTGGTGTATTTTTGTCATTTTGGAATTCATCTGCATATCTGGAATTCCCCCCAGGTTCCTAACATAACTAAAGAAAGCGTTGTGATTATCCTTAGTGTCCTGTGCAATTTTCATTGAAGCTGGCATTATTACGATTTTTATGAGTTCCCATAGTTTTTGCTAATACTGATCAGAGATACCTTCCCTTTTGGGATTTTGCTCTATCATGTAGTAGCTTCCTCCTTCTATTGTATAGTTTGTTTATGGCTGGGGTCCACCAGACAGGATGCCTGCCTTTGGAGGATTGGGTCTTGGTTTTGTTTGGGATTGCATGATCCATGCATTCCTGAAGGTGTTCATGGAATGTTTATAAAGGATTGGTCTGGGCCGTATTTTCCACAGGCCGGGGGCTTTGAAGGATTCCACCTCGGTTTTGAGGAGTGTGAAATTTGCTTTAGAAAGTTTTCACTGTGGTTTTCTGGGCAGGGGCTGGGGTCGGGATGTGAATATCTATTGAGATTAGTTTATGGTCTGATCTTACCAGTGAGCGATACACTTCTGGTCTGGAGCATTTAGTCCCCATGTTGGTGATGATCAGGTCTAGTATGTTTTCCCCTCTTGTGGGAGTGGTAACAAGTTGTTCCATAGCATTTGAGTTTATAAATTCTGGGAACCTTTGGGCTAGGGTGTTGGAGCTAGAGTAATGCTCCCAGTCTATGTTTGGGTAGTTGATATAATGGTGTTTGGAGAGACCTTCATATTTTCCAGTGTTCTCAGGAAGGCCAAGTGGGGTTCCTGGGTTTGGGAGGGTGGTCTGTAGCAGGCTATATACTGGAAGGCAGTTTTACCCACTGTTAGTTGCACATGGATAGTCTCTGATGCTTCATGCTGTGCCACCAACCTGGAGGTGTGGGTATCTTTGACGAATATTGATACCCCCGCCTTTGTGGATTCGGTCAAAGTTTGGGGCCAAAAAACATGGTATGAGGTATAACCTGGTAGTGCTGGGGTGCTCTTGGGAGCCTTGAACCAGGTTTCTGTTACAGATATCGATGTTCTCCATGCTAAGGAGAGTTTTGAGTGCGTGCATCTTGAGGTTTAGACTTCTGGCATTGAGTAGCATTATTCTTAGTTTCTTATCCTTGTGATACCTATGGAGGTGGGTTTCTTTTGAGCCTTGCCTAAAAAGGCACTATGTGGGTGGCAAGAGCCTTTGCCAATATCCGAAAGCCCAGGGTGACAGGTGCAAGCATCCTAGCGAAACATCGTGGCTTGTCGAGCATGTCATCCCAGGCTGACAGGCATTTTGATCCTTTGAATGACACCAATACTTAAGCCAATTGTTGAAATTGATCATCTTGTCTTCATATTGTGGCATCATTCTTGGTGAGGGATGCTACTCAAGGTCAGGGTCATACCGACCTGGGCTACATGCTCAGAGAGCTCCTCTATGTCTCTTTCATGTAGTCCAGGTCTCAGGTCATTCACACCAGCATGGACAATGACTGAGTCATATTTGTACTTGCCTTGGAGTGACCTGAGTGCTTGTGTTATGTGGCGGATCCTAGCGCCCGACAGGCAGCTCACCGTGACCTTCTCCTTGTTCAGCCTGGTGGCGGGACGTCAGTGTGCCTGACGATAGAGTCACCTATTACAAGTGTATCAGGTGTGTTGTTTAGGGCTGTGACTCACACTGGCCTTGTGAGCTATGTGTTGCATGTGTTTTGTTTTGGGGTAGGGGTTGCTTGGGTGTCTGCTTTGGAGGTCTCTCTTGCTTAGGCAGATTTTTATTTAGAGCTCCAGTATGTTTTGTGTGTTTATGTGTTTGGTTTGCTGTCGTGGTAGGTCTATGTGAGACTGGAATTGTAGTGAGTGTGGTTTTCCTGACTGGTTACGCCAGTACTGAGAGAGAGAGCTTAGCCCAGTTTGGCTATATGGTGGTTGCATCTCTCATGTGTTGGAATTTGTTGGGAGGAGGAGAGGGTTGTCTGTGTACATGAGGCAGTTGTAACATTGCCTCAAGATTCCCAGATTCACCAGCTGGACCGGAGGAGATTGACAACTGACCTTTGGACATGCTAGAATAGTATTGGGAATTCCTTTATTATTGAAAAAAGCATGGGGAACAAGGTACTCAAGGGAGTTTGTGAGGGTGTAGTGCTATTTATGTTTTAGTGCTGACTTATATAATTGCTTTAGTTAGCAAGTGCCAGGCTTTAGAGTAGGAATAGGGTGTTTATTATGAGAACTAGATCAGTTCTAAGGGAAAAAGTGAAGAGCAGAGCTTGTGGAGCCGAGAATGGTTTAAACCCAATTAAGCGGCATTGCCGGTTTTATACAGGGGAGACTTGAAAGAACTAGAAATTGGCCCAAAACGGCCAATAGACTACCAGATTCTTGTGCTGGGAACACTCCTCCAGGGATAGATAGGCTGCTCTAAGCTCCCCACTGCCACTGGTGAACAAGGAGGGATCAAATTAAAATGCTTCTAATTGCTAGATGGGCAAAAACACGAAATACAAAGAGACTGCTGGAATACTTTTAGGGCATTTATCAGATACCTAAGAAAGTGATTAAAGCTAGAGAATTTCTAATAATTGACTGGAAATGCTTACATAAATATTTTTACACATCAAATAGATTATGGGTCTATATTAGAACATCGAAGTTTCAAAACTTCGAATGTTCAAATATCGACCCCTACTCAGCGAAAGCTGAAAATATCGAAGCAACAGAAAACTGAATTTTTTCCTAGGGAAAGAATTCGGTTGTCCGTTTCTGTTGCTTCAGTATTTTCAGCGCTGTGGTGGAAAGTTACGGGTCGGGTTCAGGTAAGTGTGTGATTGAGTGCGGGTTTGGTTAGTTAGGGTTAGGGTGCGGGTTAGATATTTGTGCAATTGTGTGGACGTGAGGGTTAAGGCAGGTTAGGTGAGTTAGGGTTAGGGTACGGGTCAGGTAAGTGTGCGATTGTGTGGACGTGAGGGTTAGGATGGGGTAGGTGAGTTAGGGTTAGTGTGCGGGTGAGGTGAGTGTGCAATATAGTGACAGACCTTAGCGTTAGGGTTTGGGTTAAGGTAAGTGGATAGTTAGTGGTGTGTGTATAGTTTAGTGTAGGGTTAGATGTAAGATTTTAGGTGTATGTGTGTGGATTTCTGTTTGTTTGGTGTGATTGTGTTGTGTGTATGTGTTTTGGAACAGCAAATGTTTTCCCTAGGAAAAAATTTGCTGTTCTGTATGTTCGATGTTTTCAGCTTTTGCTGAATAGGGGTCAATATTAGAACATTCGAAGTTTGAAACTTTGATGTTCTAATATAGACCCTAGATTATATAGGATGTTTCAAGGAGTCAGTCCAGATTATTGGAGGGCTTGTAGTGAGGAAGTAGGTATCTGGACACACATCTTTTGGGGTTGCAATACAAATAATTGATTTCATGATGACTTAAGTTACCTGAGACATCAGATATTGGGAGAAACATGGGAAATAGATAAAGGAGAATACCTATTAAATTATTTGAAAGAGAGGGATAGTAACAATCCAGGAAGGGCTAGTATTTTTTCTGTGGCTTGTATCCAAGAAAGCAATAACTAAAAAATGGAAATCATAGTAGATACCAACAGTTAGGGAGGTTATAGGATTGAAGAAGGATCTTAGACAACAAGAAGAATTGCTCTTCAAACGTAACAAGAACAAGTTTCACAGTGGCAAAAAGGGAAGAAATACAAATGGATTTCTATAATAGGAACAACAGTTTATAGCATAGGGACTGTAAATTAATTTAAAATACATCGGGCAAACCTAAATCTGTGGATGAAATTAGAATAAAGGTAGGTAGGTAACTTGAAAAATGCATGGAGTGATCTGAAAAGTACACACCCTCTATTATCTTGCTTGTTGTGAGGGTCGGTTCTGAGGTGGCTCTCTGTGATCCTGAGTTAAGAAAAGGCAGAAAACTGTAAGGAATTGTATTAACATTTCTACAATTTTGATAAAAGAAACAGCTGGCAACTCAGTATTAGTGCATCATGCATGATGACTGTACACAACTGTATAAACTTGGAATATGTGAAATAAAAGGCAGAAGAATAAATAATGATCTTCACAAATCAATAGCCTTGTAAGTACATATGAACCTATGAACCTAAAGGAAAACACGCCAATTGTTCATAGCTTAGGGACACACCAGACATTTTCCTGAAAATTCCTCCAAATCAGCAAGATTTTCCTGCAGATGACTCATTGGGTTAGACATCCATAAAAGTTCATCATCATCTGCAAACCAAGATGAGGTTAAATATTGTTAAGAAGAACGTTTGATTTTTAACTATTCAAAGCTGCCTGAGACTGGCAGCAGAAGATTTAATGGCCAGTCCAAACAGTGGGGAAGGTCTGCACCCCTAACATATTCCTGTTCCTAGAAGTAATGAAGGTAAAAGTAACACATTAGGTACCAGCTGTGCATATTTTTGATAGCCTAACTGACATTTAGACAAGAAAGGTCCTATAATTTCAAAAGCTGTAATTACAAGACAAAGAGATGTCAATTCCAAAGAATCAAAAGCTTTTCTTAAGTCAAGAAAAAAGTGGTCATAAGAGTATTTATATGTCAACCCAGCTGGGTCTGATGAAATCTGGCCCTCCTTGTTTGCCTTTTACAAACCTTTGCTGTCCTTCATGTGTATGTTTAATAGAAAGCTCTTCAACCTTTAGCCAGAATTTTTGCATAGATCTTAGGTTCTGATTGTAGCAGTGAGATAGGCGTGTAATTATTAGGCTCTACTATATTATGGTCTTCCTCAGGGAATGAAATTATAGATTGTAAATGAAATGAGTAGGAGAGCTACCCCTCCTATTCAGCCTGCTTATACCTCTGCAAAAGAAATGTGGCAAGTACATCTGAGAAAGCATTGTATATTTCTACAGGTCGATCACTGGGGCCTGGCACTTTACCTGATGAAGGTTCCTAGATTGCTTTTTGAATTTCATCCACTGTGAAAGGTTGCTTCTACTTGGTATTTGCATGTAAGGTATAACTATAAATACAGTATACTTTGAAGTAATGCAAAGCATTGTACAGGGACAGTTCAAGATGTCTTCATAATTAAGCCATAAATGTGAAACTGTATCTAAGAGAAAAAAGTTTTCTGAGGTAAATGTATTAAGTTTGTAGCACTAGTACCATCTACATGTTACCCAGAACTGCAACCTTGTTTTTGTACAATAGGTAGGAAATTACCAGGCATGTGGTGCAGGTGAGCTTGGAGGAGTATAGCCCAATTTCCCACTTGTTCCAGAGCACCGTCTGGTTAAGTGAGCTGCTCAGAGTCATACAGCAGGCAAATGAAAGCTGAGAGAATTAAACTCTATATTAGATGGAGCAGCAGATTAACAGCTGATAACTTTAATCCTCTGCATGGATATGGCGCCACAGTGGGATGCTTAATTAACATTTTCAGTATTTACTGGCAGCTATCTTTTTAACACAGGAGGAAAAACTTTTTGCAAGTGTGTACATTACCTGTTTTCTTTTCTTCATGGCATCTCATTTTCCATGATTTTTCATGGTTTGGAATCTGATAGCAAATTTGGAAAACATGACAGTGACCACTGGATTGGAAAATGTCAATTTATATTCCAATCCTAAAAAAAAAAAGTCAATGCTAAAGAGTACTGAAATTATAGAACAATTGCACTTGTTTTACATGCTAGCAGGGTAATGCTTTAGATCCTATGAGCTGTACTCTAGCAATAAGAAGACTGAGAACTGCTAGCTATACAAGCTGGTTTTAGAAGAGGCAGAAGCACCAGACATGAAGTTGCCAACATCCACTAGATAATGGAGAAAACAAAGAAGTTCCTTAAAAATATTTATTTCTGCTTCAGTGTATACTCTAACACTTTTGAGTGTTCAGACCATTTAGATCATAGATTATTGTGGTAAGTTCTTAGAGAAATGGGGATATCATCTTATCTTAGTTGCCTCCTGAAGAATTCACATGCAGAGCAAGAAGCAACAGAATAAGGACAATTTATTTCTGCATGCATGCATGTATGTATTTGTAAAAGGCAGACATGGAGGGCCAGTAAGCATACATAAATACATACATACGCTCATAAATAAAGTAAGAAAGAAAGAAAGTGAGAAACAAGTATACAATAATTAACTGGTGCAAGATTGGGAAGGGAACACTTCAAATCCATGTATTATTAGACTAATCATCCAGTTTGTATGCTGAATATATTATGTGAATACAGGGTTAAATGAATTATATGCTGGAGTTAACTTTAGATATGCAGGTAATATTACTCTGATGGTTGAAAGTGAAGAACCGTTGAATAGTGTGCTGATGAACATGAAAGTAGAACGTGCAAAAGATAGCTTTTTGTTCAACATGAAAAAACCACACTCCGATTGCATCATCTAACCCTATAAAGGGTCTATATTAGAACACTGAACTTTCAAAATTTCGAGTGTTCTAATATCGACCCATTTTCAGCGAACTCTGAAAATATCGAAGAAACAGAAAACCAAATTTTTTTCTTACGGAAAGAATTCAGTTGTCCGTTTCTGTTGCTTTGGTATTTTCAGTGCTGTTTTGGAAAGTTACGGGTCGGGTTCAGGTAAGTGTGCGATTGTGTGGATGTGAGGGTTAGGGCGGGGTAGGTGAGTTAGGGTCAGGGTGTGAGTGAGGTGACTGTGCGATAGTGACGGAGCTTAGGGTTAGGGTTTGGGTTAATGTAAGTGGATAGTTAGTGGTGTATGTATAGTTTAGTGTTGGGTTAGGTGTAAGAGTTTAGGTGTATGTGTGTGGATTGCTGTTTGTTTGGTGTGCTTGTGTTGTGTGTATGTGTTTTGGAAGAGAAAATTTTTTCCCTAGGAGAAAATTCGCTGTTCTGTATGTTTGATGTTTTAAATTTTCGATTAATAGGGTTCGATATTAGAACACTCGAAATTTTGAAAGTTCGGTGTTCCTATATAGATCCCCCTATAAATTATTTGCAAATAAATAAGTCGTAGCCAGTTATAGATCACCCACCATGTCCCAAGATGCTCACTCTGCATTCCTTGAGACATTGGAAAATATAAAGATCCTACCCAACACCATAATCTTGTGTGATTTCAACTACCCTGGTATAGACTGGGTGAACTACCAATGCTCCAACTCCTATGCTCAGCAATTCATAAAATTTATAAATTCAAATGCACTTGAACAACTAGTATGTTCCTCCACTAGAGGGGACAACATATTGGATTTAATCATCATAAATATGGGCGCCCATTGTACCACACCCGTTATCACCCCCTCCTTGGTCAGATCCGACCACAAACTGATAACCCTGGACATCCTCACTCCTCCACCTCCCCCAATCAAAGAAACCATAGTCAAAAACCTTTCCAAAGCAAACTTCAAACTACTTGCATCCAAAGTGGAAAGCTTCACTATTCCCTTGCAGAAGGATAATGATATCCAGGATGCGGAATCCTACACCAAGACACTCTACATGCATCTTCAGGATTGCATGCACCGTGCTATCCCAAATAAAACCAAGACTCCTTCCTCAAGGAAGAAGAAACCAGTCTGGTGGACCCCAGCCATAAGCAAACTTTACAATAAAAGGAGGAGTCTTATACAAAAAAGGCCAAATCTCAAGTAGAAAAATCATCCCTGATCAGCATTAGTAAGAAATTGAGGGCCCTCATCAAGTCAACTAAAGCCAATTTCGAAAAGAAAGTTGCCAAGGATGCCAAGGATAACCATAAGGCCTTCTATGGTTACGTCAAAAACCTAAATGGCAATGCTCAGGTCTGTTCTGAGCTAGTACAAAATGGAACAAAATACACTGACCCTTCTGACATTGCCAACATCTTGGGTGACAGGTTCAGTGGAAATTCCCCCCCCCCCCACCACCTACAGGGCCTATTACCATTCTAGGGGATTGTGGAAGTCCAATTATTACTGATACGTTGGTTAACAAGGCTCTATCTAAAGCTAAAAACACTGCCTCCATGGGACCAGATGGTGTCCCAGGCTGTGTCATACGCGAGCTCCAAAAGGAATTAACCTCGCATCTTAATACCCTGTTCAGTCTCAGCCTCTCCACAGGATATGTGCCCATAGAATGGCACATGGCAATAGTGGTCCCGCTACACAAGGGTGGGGCCACAGCTGACCCTGGGAACTACCGACCAATAAGCCTGACCAGTCTGATCTGTAAGGCTATGGAGCAAATCATTATGGAACTCATAAATGGAGAGATTGGGAACCTCCAGTCGCTGGACTCCACACAGTTCGGCTTCGTCAAGGGCAGATCATGCCTCCTGAACCTGGTGGATTTCTTTGAGACAGTTACTCAGGCTATAGATAAGGGAAAGGAGGTACACACGGCTTACCTTGACCTTGCTAAAGCATTTGACACCATTCCCCATTCAGGTATTATTGATAAGCTCACCAGCCTGGGCATAAACCCTTATGTCACAAGATGGATCGCAAACTGGCTCTCAGACAGATCCCATAAAGTAAGAGTAGTGGGATCTATGTCCAAATCCAGACCTGTAACGAGTGGTGTGCCTCAGAGCTCTGTCCTGGGGCCCCTCCTGTTTGGCATATACTTCTCAGAAGTACAGGCAAGCACGGAAGGGCTGTGGCTGACTAAGTTTGTGGACGACTGCAAACTGGGTGCTATAATAGAGTCTCCGGCCAACATGGAGATCCTCCAGAAGGGCCTAAATGAGACTGATGCATGGTGTCAAAGCCATGGTCTCAAGCTAAATGCAGAAAAATGCATAGTAATCCCCTTTGGAAAAAACAGAGTACCCGCAAACTACAACATAGGAGGTAATCCCCTGAAATCTGAAGTAGAAATAAGGGATCTAGGGACCCAAGTAGATAGTCAGCTTTCCTTTGATAACCATGTTGCCAAAGTGGTTAGAAAATCCTTCTATGTGACCCATCTGATCAAGAAAGGGTTCGCATCAAGATCTAAGGATGTAATGGTGCCCCTCTACTCTTCCCTCATCAGACCCATTATTGAGTACAATGCACCAATTGGAATGTACCTGGCTAGACATCTCCAGCAGCTGGAGAGACCACAAAGGTACCTAACCAAGAGGATTACTGACCTCAGACAGTTTCCCTATGCAGCATGATTGAAAAAGCTAAGACTTTTCTCTGTTGCATACCGCTTTCTCAGAGACGATCTCTGTCTAATGTACAGAGCCATGTCCAGCCCAGAATTGTTGAACATGCTCCATCTTAGCAAAACCAAATCTACTCGAGCTACATGCTCTAGGGATATAAACCTCAACACAACAATGAATAGAACATGCTGGAGGGACAGATTCCCTTTGCAGAGACTTCCCTTACTATGGAACAGGGTCCCGATCTACATAAGACAGAGCCCCTCACTATCACTCTTCAAGAGGAACCTTGATGAGTGGATGGGTAACAGAAAGTTCACACCGGGGATCACACCAACAGCACTACTAGATAGGGGCCAAGGGTACTAGCTGCTAGTACAAGGGTATAGGGGACTACTAAAGGGGCGGTGAATACCATACAACGTGGCTGGGCTAATATATGCCTTCGGGCAGAAAGCCCAGTACCAACCTATGAACCTATAAATAGATGTGGAAGAGATGGAGGCAGTGACAGATTCTATTTTTCTGGACTCAAAGTTCTCTGCAGATTGTGATTGCAACCATGAAATTAAAAGATGCCATATTTTTGGAAGGAAGGCTATGGCAACTGTGGGTAAGATTTAGATTGTTCCAACAGTTAAATACTACATTGTTGTTAAGGTCTCTATAGGTGTGGTTTTTCAAATAATAACATGTGACAATAGGATTTTGACTATCAGTAAAGTTGTACACTGGAAAACTGATGCTTTTGAACTGCTTTTGAAATGCTTTGCTGGGGAAGATATCGGAGATCTTGCTGGACTGCGAGAAGATTAAACCAATCAGTATGTAAGGAAATAAATCTAGTCTATTCTCCTGAAGGCTTGATAGTAAAGACTAAAATTCATATACTTTGGCTACATAATGCAAATACTGGACTCAGTAGAGAGACTCTGATGCTAGAAAAGATTGAAGGCAAGAGAAGTAGGTGTCAGGCAGCATTACTGAAGTAAAGAACGAATTTACAAGAACTTAAAGAAGCAGTTCTTCACAGACAGGCCTGAGTGCTAAAGTCCTTAAGGCTATGAAGAGTTTGACTGGACTAAATGACTAAACAGCAGCAAACCATGCCTTAACATACAATACCACATTATTCACTGAGCTGTAGCAGTCTCAGATGCACCTTTACATATTCCTCTCTCTTCTTCTAAAAATTACTACTGGCAAACAGACATACAGTGGCAGAAGAAAACAATATTTTTTTTTTGTTGGACTCTCTTTCTGTGTGGTTGATGGGAGCATTACTGGGAAATGCCTACTGAGAGATGAAAGTTAGTGACTGCACATGACATGTGAAATTTCTGTTTAGACCAGTACATGCTTGATGTATATTCTGAATTTCTTTTTTGTAGGTGAAAAAGATCTCAACAGGCATATAATTAGCAGATATAAAAAATGCTGGGGGTCTTTTTCCTCCTCTGTTTCATCTGGCCCCATTCCACAATGTCCCCTACTTTACCCCTCTGGTACCGTTGCAGTGCTGTGTTTATGTCTGCAGTGGGGGACATCTGAAATCTCAAAGACTGGAATCATGATCCTTTTAATATTGGAACTAAAAGTATGACAGTAGAGGAGTATGTAAATACTAATCATAGGATGCAGTACTCAAAGATAGGGTGACTTTAGAATTAATACATTTAAGCAACAGTAGTGTGGAGATATAGGTCCCATAGTAGGGGAGAGCAGGGATGGAGTGATGAAATCCCATTGCAAAAAAAGCTTTAATGTTGTAACTGGGGGTTTTGAATTTAACTCTTACTTTGTTTGAATTGAATCTTATCTTTTAGACATCTGAGACTTGCAGTACAGGACCCTATACTTAGCTAGTTACTACACATATAGTCTAAGAGACTGTTTAGGAGCCTAGCTAAATTTCCCAGTTAGCCCAGAGCACTGGCTGGTTAAATGTCTTGGTCAAAGTTATGCAGTAGGCAGACTGAAACTGAGGGAGTCAAACTCCCTTCTATAAGAAGTAGCTTGTTAACAACTTGTAGCCCTAATCTTCTGTGGTAGCTGTTCGGGGCCACAATGTGTGCCTGTTAGTATTTTTATGACATAACTGTGTTTCTTGGTATATCAGGAGTATAGATGTGATTGTGGGGGATATATATCAAGTCTAAGGTTGCACTATATCAGAGTATCCTCCTTCTCCCATGTATTCTGATCTTGGAGATAATATATAAGTAACGGGTTGTGGTGAGATATAGCGGGATGGAACAACCTCCAAAAACGTGTTTATGTTATAACAGCAAGTTTTAATTTCTGTGTTATTTTGTTTCAGTTGCAGTTTAGTTTTTTGTGGGGAGATATACTGAGGTGAAGCAACCCTCAAAATGTCTTTATGTTGTAACAGCAAGTTTTTATTTCTGCGTTTTCAGGCTTTCATGACCTACAGTTGTATGTTTCATATTTGTGATAGGGAACTATCTACACTGCACTATGCTCAAGCACTGTGATATGGCCATATAACCCTTTGGCCTTTTTCATTACTCCAGCCATCAGGAATGCTCCCTATCCATTCCACTTATTATGTCTGAACTGTTTTACCTATACTGTTGTCTTTTCAGTATATATTATTATTATTATTGTTTTATCTCTTTCAGTAATGTGGAAGTCATTATAGCTGTGCTACATGTGGTCTGGATTACATCTGTATCTTTGCCACGCTTCTGTGCATGCCTCATTTAATGCCTCCTGTTTTAGTCAAGTGACTTTGTTGCTTATAAGCAGTGATTCTGCATTACTTTTAGCATGGTGTACAGCTCCTCCCAAATCATCAGTGTGTATATGTTGCACAAAGTACAGGACTGCAGCCATAAGCATTGCACAGGTCATTTCTGATCCCACCTGGTGATGAGATTAGCTTTTAGATTGTTTCTTTTAATTAAACAATTGTACATCACATAAGCTCTATGAGTGTTTCAAATGGGTTTACACAAAGTTGAGCATCAGGCTAGTATGAAATGAGATGGTGTTTTAGTTGAACCTACCATTGATTAAAATTATGACCCTTTCTGCAACACAAATCTTATCTTTAATATTAAAGGTGAGAAAATGTCTTGCAAAAAAGGCTCATCAATAAATGCAGAAGACATAAAAAATAAAATCTTTCAAAAATGTAGAGAAATCCCTTAAAATGCTAACTCAAATTATTTGTCTTTCATTATGTATTTACAAGCTTTGCCTCTTTAACAGTTTTAACAGATGGCGTTAGCATGAATTTCAATTTAATCTGTTTCTCATCTGAAATATGTGTTGAAATAAATCAGTGAAAAATACAGTGATACTTCTGGCCTTTTGAGAACCATGGCACTATGCCAGTAGTCTTGTATAATCCTTCTTCCTTCCATAAAACTGGATAGCAAATGACTTCACCTGTTTGTGTGAAAGGGGTGAATGCTGGATGACAGGTGTCATTCTCTCGTTTTTGTTTGGTGATCTATATAGTGTTTTTCTCCCATTATTTTCTAGTATTCCTTAACTGGAAACTCTCACCAGACATCTGTCCTTTATACTACACGTAAGCTTTGCTAATATATTAAAGGAATAACCTCTTCTAACAAATCTGCTTTTGAGTTCAACTAACTTTTTAAGTCACTTCAGAAAAGCTGAATTCTAAATGAAGGTATTCCCCATATGGAATGGATTCAATTAAAGAGAACAGATGGCTACTTTTTGCACATACACAATGTCAGTTTAATATGGTTACTATTAATACTCATATCCCTTCTCCAAGTTTTAAATATAAAATACTTAATTAGAAATAATGCCTTTAGTAGTGCATTTAAAAGTAACCTCCAATGTATTTGTCAGTCTTCGCTGACACTTAATATATGCATGTGTGTGTGTGTGTTTGTGTGTGTGTGTGTGTGTGTGTGTGTGTGTGTGTGTGTGTGTGTGTGTGTGTGTGTGTGTGTGTGTGTGTGTGTGTGTGTGTGTGTGTGTGTGTGTGTGTGTGGCATACCTCTCAACTGTACAGATTTTGCCTCATATTTTTGGTTGTGTTCCTCCTAAAATTTGTGCTTTTCTGGCAAATAGCTAAGGATTGAAGTCGTTAAATAATGACAAACATTTGAATTTAAGACTCCACATCCTTCAGAAAAGTCATGCTAATACAAAACCTATTATTCTATCAACTTCCTATGATTGTAAGAGCAATATTTAAAATCTGTCCCTATTTGTCCCCCATCATTTTAGGCTTTGTCCAGCTTTTTTCCTCTTAGAGGTTGAGAGGTATGGTGTGTGTTAGTAGTTGGATCTTGGTCAGCTTATTGGGTGTGCCTAGTTGAAAGGATAAGGCCCTGATAAGAAAACTCAACACGTATGTATCCAGAGACTCCTGTTGGTCCTGTGGCAGTGACACCAGCATGTTGGGTTTGAGTCCAAAATGAAAGCTAATGTTATCCTTTCCCTTATATGGTTAGAAATGCAACTTGACATTTCTCATGCCTAGGATCTGTACGATTTCAGTTATTCAGTCACGTTGTTCAATTAACATTTATATAGAAGGCATCCAAAGCAACTGTCAGCCATGAAATTGATTGCACCTTGTTAGTCCCTTTAATTTCTGAATTAAATGTATCCTATTTTGATATATAACTCCAATGTGTGTGTGTATCAGTGTGGTAAAAGTTACGCTTCTCAGAATTTGCACAATCTTTCAAACACAACCAGTACTTTATAGGACTACCACACCCTCAGACTCAAAAAACATATTTATTTCATCATTGTTTGGTGTTTCCTACATTTTAACAGCACTCTGGGACTATTTAGAGCTTTTTAGATATTTTTATATGCAATTTCTGACTCTGACCACATGGGGGCTGGCATTTTGAAATAATTCAGACTGTTTACTCTGCCTCTAAGTATCCCAGAATGCATTGTTTGTCTCCAAAAATTGCATCAGATCTGCCACATTTTCCCTTAAGCTGCTGTCACTTCATTGACTTAACAGGCATTCACTGCTGTCTTAAAGTCCCCTACTTTTGGTTAAAATGTTATCCTTTTTCAATGACTACTTCAAACACAAGCAGTGCAAATGCTACAGAACAGAACTGAAAAGTGCATTTTATTGCTTTTGTTTCTTAGAAATGCTAACTTGCTTTCTTTTGTGAAGGCTGAAATCTAGTTCTTCAAGGCATCTCCCCTCCCACTTCACACCTACTTTCCCTAGCTGTCAAATATCTAAGGGTAATTTGACCCATTATCTGCATGTGATTGACAGCTCACAGCAGGTGACCAGAGTAATGTACTGTTTTCTTGTCAGCCTTTCCCTCCTTACAGTGGGACACTTTTTTTTTTTTTGTTGCACTCCTCCTGTCAAATTTAGAACCAAGCTACATAGCACTGGGAATAATCACCATTTTGCAAAGCATCAAACTCCCACTTATTTTTCCTTCCCGTTTGATTAAATAGCTAACAAATGACACACTATAAACATGAAATATTTTACAGACTTGCATGACAGCACCAACATGCTTTTTTAAGACATAATTTAAAAAATTACGGTATTGCATACTTCTTGTAATCTGATGTAGTGTTGTCGATTAATTGTGACAGACATCTGCTTCTTATGTAAAAACATGCAATTAATGTATAAACATGCTTATTGCAAATTTATGCTCTTAGTTTTTGCTGCTGTTACTGTGCTTCTGCCTGTACTTTGTCACATATTGGTAGGGCAATGTAAAGCAATATGACAATACAAAAACAAAGTTTACAACATTTAGAAATTACATCCAAAAATGAGACTCACCCACACTCACTCATTCACTCACCTCACCACACTCACCTCACCACACTCACCCGCTCACCACCCACCACACTCGCTCACCACCCACCACACTCACCACCCACCACACTCAGACACCTCACCCACCCACCCACCCACATTCAACTCACTCACCCACCCACATTCAACTCACTCACCCACCCACATTCAACTCACTCACCCACCCACACTCGCTCACCAGCCACCACACTCGCTCAACTCACACACCACACTCGCTCAACATACACACCACACTCACTCAACTCACACACTCACCCTTTCACACACATAACCACAAGTTTGTTTGGCAACACAAAGAATGACCCCAGGCAGACCTCCCAACCATTCCGAATTACTCGGTTTTTACCAAGTTTTGGGGTCCAAATGAAGGGGTGCCACAATTCCCAAGTGGCACCCCTTCATTTCCGATTTTTCTTTGCTTTTTTAAAATTTTTGCTTTGTCGGAGCTGACATCATCACATGCGCAATGACCTCAGCTCCGTCAGGCTACCAGCCAGTCGGAATTGAGCTCTAGGAGCTCACATCATCATTTCCGGCTGGCTGAATTGCAAGCTGGCGGGCAGCGCTGGAATGGGGAACAGAAGGGCTTGTGCAGGCCAGGAAGCTGAAACAGCAGTCCGCCGAGCCAGGAACTACTCATGGCAGGGATTAATGGCAACAACAACAGAGGAATAACTACTCAGGGAAAGGTGTGTGTGTGTGTGTGTGTGTGTGTAAATGCCCCCATATAATACACTTGGTGACTAGAAGTATTCAGGCTCAAACCCTGTACCTTTGGTACAGGGTAAAAAGAGCCTACTATCCCTAGCCACCACCATTTCTGGGTGAGTTGAGAGCTATGATGAGAAGTGAGAACATTTTTTTTTCTCTAACAGTTGAAAGTTATGCTCTGAGCTTTGTCCAGATTTTTTTTGTACTAAGAGTTGAGAGAGCTATGATGAGAAGTAAGAACATTTTGTTTTGTGCTAAGAGTTTAGAGCTATGATAAGAAGTGAGCACACAATTTGTATTCCCCCATTATTGTTTTTGTGCTAACAGTTCAGAGATATGGTGAGTGAGAAGTGAGAACTGAATTTGTATTCCCCCATTATTGGCTTTGTTGTTTGTCCATGTTTTTTGTGTTGAGGTTAAGAGCTATGTTGAGAAGTGAGAAATGAATTCACTAAATGCTGGCTATTAAGTTTCAGTCTTCCTATTTTTCAGGCAGCTGCTGATTTGGCATAGTGGTATGTTGTTCTGACTGTAGTGCATAGAGTCCTGGGTTCAAAACCTGCCAGTGAAATGCATGATGGTAGCACATTTTATTCTAGCAACTTTACAAAATTATACAAGCAATGTTTAAAATGTGTCCCTGGTTTTTGTCCTTTTGTCCCCCCCCCCCAAAAAAAAAAATGAAATTGAAAATAAGTGCGAGACACTGTGCAAGATGCCTATGGCTTATACTACTGTCATTCTATTTATAGTGTGGGTGTGGAAGCAGACTTTTATGATGGAAAAGTTCTGAACTGGGCAGTTTTGTCATTATTGGTTCACGTGTTTTGTTTCATTGCCTACAGTACAGATTACTGGTAAAATGTTCAAACAATAAATTTAAAATGCGCTCTAACATGTGTGTTGTATTATACAAGGAATATAATTTAATAAAGTCAGGAAGGTGTATAAAGAAAAGAACACATGTATGTTTCTTGTTTTGTGTGCAAGGGGCCAATGATTTGAAAACAGCCCAAAGGTAATCTTTATCCACCACTGGCCAGATGCATTTTCTTTGGATGTGGTGAGGGTTTCAATGAATGTGAGTTTCAAAGGCAAAGTTTAATGTCAAGCCTATTTTCATTGTGAGACAGTATTGCTTTGTTTACCAGATGATATCTTTTAGTGTTTCTGCATTGTTGTGTTGCATTGTTGAACAGCTAGCATATCTTTTTGATTGATATGAAGATGCATCTGGCTTGCGGGCCATGTGTCCTGAATACATTTTTCTGCCATGTGGGCCCCCCAGGCATGATATGATGCATCTGTTGTTAGTGTCTGCCTGGCTGGGGATAAAGTGAATGGCTGCCCCTTGTTGTGGTGACAGGCCTGCGCCCACCATCGAAACTCCTGCTGCAGGCAGGGAATGAGGGTAATTAAGGTTTCCAGGCTGTGGCAATGTTGAGTCCAAACACTTTTTAGATACCATTGTAGTTTCCTCATATGCAGTCTGGCATATGGAATTAGCAGGATGCAGGATGCCATGAAGCCCAAAGCCTGCAGAATTTTTCTTGCAGATAACTCTGTCTTTGTTGCCAACATTTTGAAGTAAGAAGTCAGTTGCCTTTGTTTGTCTGGCGTGAGATAAGCCATCTGGGCAGTTGTATTTAAGCTTGCACCCAGGAATATTATCTCTTGAGAGGGTACTAGTTTTGATTTATTTTTGTTTACTGTGTACCCTAGGCAAATTAGTAATCTTTTTACAAATGCCAGATGCTTTAGTAGAATGCCCTTGTTCTCTGCTTGAATAAGGCAGTCGTCCAAGTAAGGATATATTTGAATTCCTCTTTGTCTGCAAAATGCAATTACTGGTGCCAGGCATTTTGTGAAGACCCTGGGCACAGTAGATAAAGCCAAAGGGCAGTGCAGAGAATTGGTAGTGCAATGAGCCAGCTATGAATCTGAGATATCTTCTGTAAGATTGTCTGTTTGGGACATGCAGGTATGCCTCTTTTAGGTCCAAAGTTACAAGCCAAACCTTCTTGCCCAGCATGGGCAGAAGCTGCTGCAGAGTCAACATTTTGAATTTTGGAACATCCAGGAATAGACAGGTCCAGTATTGGTCTCCAGGCTTTGTCCTTTCTGGGTACCAAGAAAAGTCGAGTAAAATCCTTGTCTCTGCTCTTGCTGTGGTACTCGCTGAATGGCCCTCATGTCCATGAGGGATGAAACTTGCTTTTGTGCCTCTGCCCATTGATTGTATGGCAGGTCTGGCATACCTTTTGCCCTTGGCAGGGTGTGAAAGTGGAACCTGTAGCCCTGAGACACTATATTCAAGACCCATCTGTCCTGGGTGATCATGTGCCAATTTTGTGAAAAAAGTGCTAGTGATCCCCCTAAGGGGGCTGCTAAAAGATAAGTGCTTGGTGCTGGGAGAGGAAAGTCATTGGCACTGTTTCCTGTATAGCTGTGATTTGTCTTCTCCGCTTTTGGAGGTAGAAGCACCCCATTGTTTAGGCCTGTATGAGCCTTGGGGCTGGGATCTGCCTCGGGGGCATCTGTATCTGCCACTTTGTGGCCTGTCTGACACTGGAAAGGACCAATACTTTGTGGGCCAGTTCCTGCTAAATCTGGGTGGCTGCACCTGTAAGAAATCCTTAACTGTCTGCATAGATTTTGCTTTGTCCTCCATTTTCTTCAACACCTCCTCTGCTTTAACACCAAAGTATCATACTGTAATGGAGCATCTAATAATTTTGCTTTAACATGATCAGGCAGATTCTGTTCCTTTAACCAAGCATGCCTCCTAATGACAGAACCTGTAACAGTGGCCCTGCAAGAGGCCTCCAGAGAATAAAAACCACATTGCAAAGTATGCCTTCCCACTTGTTCAGTTGCATGCAATAAATCCTGCATTTCCTTGTTTTCTGCACATTCAGAATTTGTTATTATTTTCTGTTTAAGCAGTGACATTAAGTATTTCTGATATTTAAGCATATGAAATTGACAATTTAAAGCCCTCTCAGCCAAGGTAGCAGAAGTGTAAACCTTTTCCCCCATCTGTCCAGTGCCCTTGAATCCCTATCAGAGGGGATAGTGTTTTGCAGTGGAAGCCTTGACCCCTTTGGGACCCTGAGAAATAGTTTCTGGGTCAGCAGCAGGGTTTTTATAAAGAAATTTATGTGAATCTGGAACCCTGTAGTATCTGTCTGGCTTAACAGGTGCAGGGGGTAAAGAGTCAGGAGACAGGCTGGACTCTGAAAATACATCATCTACAATGTCTAAAACAGGGGGGATAGCAAGAGGCCTGTGCTGAGGTAGTAAAGGAAAGTCTCTGAGCCTTTTCTTAGATTCTGAGTAGTCTTGGCTCTCCCAGTGAAAGTGCTCCCTCATGGTATGCAGGATTTCCCCAAAAGAATAATCCTCAGGAGGAGAGGCTGAAGGAATAGATTCTTCAACAGCAGAACCCTCATAGGGAGGAAGAGAGTATTCCTGTTCAGAAGAGAGTTATAAACTATATCGGACAGCACAAAATAGGGCTAGAAGTGCATTCAAACAGGGGCTGTGTGTAGAATTACATTTTTAATTCCCTAGGAAGACTTATCTTACCAATGAAGCAAAAAATGCAGACGAAAATGCAGGCAATCCAAACTTTTCAGTCATCCCTCAAACAAATGCAGTCGACAGGATACATGTGCAATGAAAAGGAGTTACACACACCACATGGATTTTATTAGATTGAGTGGGCTGGGTCAGGCAGGTCTGACATCACAATGTGGGAGGAACACTGGCTCTTCTATGCAGCATGCAAATCAGGTGGGGATTACATCACTTTGGGGGAGGAAACATCCCGATAGCTAGAGCAAGAGCAGATGGCAGATGTGACATCATAATTTCAGAGCCAGCTACAGGTTTTTCAAGTTGGTTTGCAAAGTGAAACAAAAACAGTATAGAAAGCTAGGAAGCAGAACAGGGAAAACAGTTGAGTGGGTTATTTTTTAAAGCTGCAAGGGTGATTTTTTTAAGCTTTATCAAAGAACAGGGACTGGAAGAGTCAGCAGGTTGGGGAATCTGCTTTAATATCCTGTTGGGATGGAGACACAGAGAGAGAAAGACGAGAGAGAGAGATTCTTTGTGTGTTTATGTTCCCTCAGAACTGCTTAAAATGTTGGTTTTATAGGTTCATAGGTTCATAGGTTTATAGATCTCCCATCCACAGGTCAAGATTTCAGTCTCTGAGTGATAAATCTATCCCTCCATCTGGCAGCATATGACAGATTCCTTTGTGAGGAACTTTGGTAGCTTGGGGTTACCTTGTTTTTCCCGAAGGGTATGACTATACATTTTTTGGTCACTTGTTTACTAATTTAAAGTACAGTATTCAGAAAACACACTTTTATGTTTGTCCTTAGTGATCACTTACATTTTTCTAAATTTTATTTCTTTATATACTGTAGGTAGGGTTACCACCTATTTGCAATGAACAGTCCCTCTTTGGGCAGTTGTGTCCTGTGAAAAAAACTAAAAAATGGAACATGTCCTGAGATTTTAGGACAAAAAATATTTTCTAAGTTTTCTTTAATAGTTGCATAAAGCAGTTATTTTTTTGTCTGAAGCACCTAAATACTGTAAGAAATCAAATTTAGAAAATTTAAGTGATCACTAAGGACAAACATGAAAGTGGACCTATATTTGTTGTTGTTTGTCTTTTCGGCTTATCCCGGTTAGAGGTCGCCACAGTGGAACTCCGATCTGCTAATGATCGGCACTCGATTTCTATGGTGCCGAGTTGCCAGCCCAACGCCCAACCTTCAGCGAAGGCACGCCCATTTATGCATGTCTTTCGGAGGCCACTAGACCGCGGGGAGGACATGCAGACTCCACACAGAAGGCACTCCAGCTGAGAATCGAACGGGAGAACCTCTTGCTGTGAGGTAACAATGCTATTTATTAAGCTTAATAAATTGTTGTTTCTGTTTACTATGTGCTCAGCAGTTGGCCAATTATTTACTGACTTCATGACATCCTGCCCTGCCTTCTGATGATGTATGGAAGGGGTATAGTTCTGTAGTGGGTTGGCATGTTTTCTGTTGTCTGCAGCAGATTTTATTGCAAAGTAACTAGAATGCAGCACAGTCAGTCACTCAGTCAGATAATAAATCAAAATAAAAAAATAAATGCAGCTATAGTCAAGGGAAGGCTAACAAAAGTAAGATGGGTAAATTGGAACAAGGTAATATTCTTAGTAAAGTGTATAGTACTTAGCACACATATTTAAACTCATTCTAATGATTATCTGGTCCCCAGCCAAGTGGAAAACAGCAATCCAATATTTTCCAGAAAAGAACCATAAACTCTAATTTGAAGGTGCTGATTTTCATCAAAATGTTCACATTCAGCAGTAAATCACTCCAGTACATGCTGGAAATAACAGTTAATTTGAACCTAAGAAGACAACATTATCTGCAAACAAAAGAGATGCAACCCTGATATTTACAGACTGGATGGTATCTATGCTGTGGCTGTGCAGTGGCATCCTATAAAGATTAGCAAAACATATTAAAAATGAATATAACTCATATCTGTTTAGTAATTATGAGAAAAAAAACTTTCTGCCTTGTTTACTAATTTGCAAATGAAGTAAATCTTTATGGTCGGTGTTAATAGTCAATTTGTGAAGGATGCACTGTGCTCTTGCAGCCATTGGTAGAATCACATAGTACTGTAGGGTGTGGAATAAAGGGTATGCAAGTGACTGTATAATGACTTGATATAAGCTCAGTCTGTCGACTGCATAATGAAATGCCAATGGAGATCAGTGAAAGCTGGTCCTGACTCTTAGTAGTCAGGCATGAAGTTACACAGATGTTGAGATCAAGTAAAAAAGCCAATCACACCAAAATTTGTACATCTGCAATGAGTGAATATTCTGGAGCAGCACTGGCTATCATACAACAGCATCTTATTAGCAATGCCAAAGTTCTGCCAAGGCATGGCTCCTAACTCCAGAATTTCACTTCCCCAAGCTTTTCTCCTACCTAACCTCTTCTACTGCTCAGAAATCCTTACTTACAGTCATCTCTGCTATGTAAACTGGAAAACACATACAATAATGTCACTAGATTCACAGCTAACATGCCACCTAAATCTCACCCCTGCCTTGCTCTTAAAACTCTTAATTGGCTAGAATTTCCCAACTACCTCTTGCTTACTCAACCAGTTATTATCCACTCTGTCCTAAACAAACCATCCTTCTGCCCTAGCATATCCTCTATCATCTGTCTCTATATAACCAACTATGTTCCCTTAGGAGCTCTGACCTAGGGCTCCTACAAGTCTACAAACCCAAAAATTCACTTGGACAAAACCTCTATAGTGACCTTCCCGCACTAGCATGGAATAAGCTTCCCATGTCCCTTAGAACTATAACCCATACACATATTTTCAAGACTGCCCTCAAAAATCACCTAATTTCTGCCTGGAAATGTAACTGCAATCACCCCACTTAATATTTTTCCTTCAGTTCTCCCTCCCTCTCTTCTCAGTCCCCCTTCACTTTCTGCCCCTTCCTCTCCCTATTACTTACTACCTACTTCATTTCTCTGCTTGGTACTATTTTTACTACCTACTTCACCTTTCCCCTCCCAGCCCTTACCCCCTATACTATTTTTGGTACCTCTTTCTTCTCTCTCCATATTATCTCTCAGCATAATATCTAATACTTGACCCTAGACATGTCTCCTTCTCCTCATCTCTCCTTCCTCTTACTAACCACTTCTTTACTTACTTCTCATCTTCTACTGCCATACTTACACAGTTCTTTTTAATTATGTTTTAAGTTCCACTACTGATAAATTTGATTTTATACTTATGAAACTTACCTTTTCTCAAAACTATACTATGGATTTTATCATTTGTTAAGTTGGTATTTGAGAATTTCCATATATATTACTATTATTATTTAAAACTTATTCTTTGCAGATTTTCTTCCTGAGCCTCCTCTGAAAAAGGGCGCAAGCTCAGATGGACTAACCCAGTCAACAAATGTCAAATAAATAAATACATAAATAAAGGTTAACATGACACTAGCTATTGGAGCAATAGCTCCAGGACCATGTTTGAGTAGACGGAGATGCTATATGGGTGCTGGTTGAGCTGTATGGCCTACAAACTGAAAATGAAGGCATGCATCCAGTTTCCATAGCAGTTTATGTGTAGCTCTTGCCATTCTAGCTGCAGAAATCTTCCAGAGACAAAACTGGGCCCACCTTAGGTACATCATAGTCGTTGACATGTAGAATATTCAGGATGTTTCTCAGTAAATTTATGTGATGTGTGGATGAGCACATCTGTTTCCCCAACATGGCAGGGGAGAGAGCCATCATAATAGATAGCTTTATGTTGTCACTCACCTCCCTGTAATGCTGGGAGATACAGATTGCACTCATGTGACAATAAAGTTCCCACCTGGTGTCCATGGCCAGTGCTACATCAAAAGAAAGGGCTGTCATTCTGTCGACTGCTGGATAATAACCAATGTCTCTGTAGATTATCCAGGCAGTGCCTATGGTTCCCATATTGCAAGTGATATATATTGTCACTTCCTGCTGGAGACATCCTACAAGGCCATCAAACAGGGAAATGCAGGCCTACCAGTACACCCCTATATCAAAAACTGAAACAATATGCAGGCGTTTCTTGCTCTCCTACCATATAACTAGCAATGTGCTGCAGGTAATGCAGGATACTCCCTGGACCCCTGGTTATATGATGCTCATAAGGAACCCATGAAACATGTCCGAACATCAGTATAACACTATCCATACCCAAAGCAGGGATGTAGTAGTGAGTAGACAAGGTCTGCTGAAATTCCAATTTTATTGTCTTTATGTGTCAGCAAAGACACTGCAGTATGCCATCAGCTATCTCTAAGGATGTTGCATCCTGAAGAAGCAGGTACCCCAACTATTATTAGTAGGACCACATAACGTCTGCAGCATTAGGACCTGTTGTAACTAACTTATAGAACAACATTTTCAGCAATGACACTGATGGCGATGGTCAACAGCCAGTGTCCATAGCACATGCCTGCAGAAATAGCTGTGCACAGAATATGGCAGCTCAGGTGAAGAGACAGGTGTCACATACAACAATATGATGCGTGTAATGTTCTTTACAAGCTACACTGGACAATGCATGGTCACGATGCACTCTGCAGCAGGTATCTCCATTTAGACCATACAGGAAGAGGGGGGTGGTGTGAGTGGTATGGGTCATAGCCAAGACTATTTTGCACATGTGCTTAGGAAAACATTGGCACATATCTGTCTACACAACAAGGGATGTGATTTTAGTGGTAAACAGAGGTAGAGATTTGGGTAACTGGTAAGGGGTAATCAGTATCTTGGAAGATTTTCTCTGCTGACTGGGATGAAGAGATACTATGAGCCCATGTTGTGTGGCCACTCTGATAGCAGGTGAGAGGGGGAGGCATTATAGACCCTGTGATTTGAAGACATAGCTGGACTAGTGAACCCCGGTTCCAGACATGGCAGAACTGATGGAACAGGACCTCTTGTAGGTATACATGAGATGTCCTTGCCTGGTTGGATCTACAGCATGTCTTCACCCTGCATGGGCTGGGGTATGGAGATACCCTTACTGTGGCAGGTGCAGACTGTGTTCACTGCAGGGTTTATCCTGTGCAGCCACCATAAGGTGCACACATGCACTCCAGTCCAATGCAACACTGGGGTGTAGGGTGCCGATGGTGGCACAGGCTAACATGCACTTGGAAGAGGCATGAATGTAATGTGTGTCACCATGGAAGTCCAATCATTAGATCACTCATGAACTCAGATATCTCTTGATGAACTTGGAAATGCTGGATGACATTCTGACAGAGGCCACACACCACACCAATAAGCTCCAGGTCAGCAGGGGTAGCTTCAGAATATACCTAGATTATAGCCCTACACATCTGATGATTGAGACCAAGAGCCAATTGTGACAGTTGCTGGTATTTTGAACCACAGCTAACTTGCCCTACATCAGATGTGATGTACTGGAGTGCCAGACAGGCCAGAGGTAGTAGTGCCAATGCTGCTAGCCACAGGGGAACCACCTCCTTGACAGGAATAATGAACTCCTATGCTGTGTATTATTTATGGAAGCAGGTTTGGGGGAGGACACTGTGTTACCATGGATAATGGGCTTTGAGTCAGTCTTGAAGGAGTCTGACAGTATCAGTGTGTGCTGGGACTCTAAGTTGATCTGCATGTCACTATCATTATCATCCTCATACCCTGTGCAAGTGCTGTACTTATCCGTTTGTCCTGGCCAGCTTATGCAGGTATCACTGTCACAATGGTCTGTTCTGTGAATATACAGTACATGAAATAGACTGACAATGCTAACCCCAAAAGCCATGATGCCTTGTGGTGTCCATGCAAATAACAGGTAGATGCATGCTGCCAGTTATCATGTACTTATCTGTGCTGGCAGTCCACGTGATGTACCCGTAAAGCACATAAGCAGTAGCTGGTATGTACTCCCTGATCCCAGTGTGGGCAGAGTCACTGTATAGCATATAGACATGTATATTAACATGTTTGCTTTGTGTGTGAGATATATTGTGCCTGGCCACTCCCAGAACCAGTCTTCAGTACTCCTTTCTTTCACTGTCCCCACACAGAAATGCTGAGAATGATTCATTGGGTCTATATTATAACATTGAAGTTGCAAAACTTCGAATGTTATAATATCGAAACCACTACATCGAAGGATGAAAATAGCGAAGCCCCAGAACATCGAATTCTTACCTAGGGCAAGATTTCGGTGGGCTGTTCCATGGCTTCGCTATTTCCTCCACTGTGGTGCGATAGTTACGGACCTTAGGGTTAGGGTGCGGGTTATGGTAAGTGGGTAGGTAGGAATGTATGTATGGTTTAGTGTAGGGTTAGAAGTAGGGTTTTGTTAAGTGTATGTGTGTGTATTAATTAGTTTATGTATAGTTTCATAGGGCCATATCAAGCTATTGACATACGTCTGACATTACTAAATTTTGCAATTCCTCTGGCAACCATTTGAAATGTTGGAACCAGCTAGACGGAGTCCCAAAACATGGAGACTGAATGGTCGATAAACAGACTTACATATACTAAGCCTGAGATGGGCAGTGCAACAGTGCAGTAGTTAGAGTTGTCATCTTACAGCAAGAGGTTCTTGAGTTTGATTCTCAGCTGGGGTGCCTTCTGTTTTGAGTCTGCATGTCCTCCCTACATGGGTTTCCTCCTGGTGCTCCATTTTCCTCTCACATTCCAAAGACATGCTTCTGGAGCATTGCTCCCCAGACCGCCACTGAAAATTTTTGTCCCAGTTGGACTTTTCTGGTAAACAAATGTTAAATATTCACTTTTCTCTGAGGTATGGCAATCTGGTATTTATAAGTTTGAGGGGATGTGGGGGGTGGGGGTGCAAAAAAAGAAGTTTAAAGAAGAAGAACAATGGCTGAGATTCAGTCTTCTCCCACAGGTTTGGTCTTTTGTTCTCCAGCTTGTCAGTACTTTGCATTTCAAGTGCTGACATGCCAGTAGGGAGTCAATTCCTTCCATGTGATGTTTGGATGAGCAGACTGTGTCTCAAACATGGCTTCATAGAGGCTGGTGGGTATCCATATTTCAAACAGGCATTGCATATGGTTCTGGAGTGCCTTTATTAGAACTTCATTGTTGGAAGGGCTGAACTCATTCAACTTCTGATGCCCTCCATTTCTTGGCAGCATGCAAACATCTAGGAAGACACTTGGACATATTATTAGACAGGTGATGTGTGGGTACAATGCCACTATATTGATACATATCTGTTGGCCTAGCTATTAAGCATATAAGACTGAACAGGTATGGGTAGATGGCAAATCTGGTTTGGTGCTATGTGTATGTGTATTGTGTCTGCTCTCCTCCTTCCTATACATTGTCTGCTATCTGCTTCTGTTCTGCCTTTATTATACACTGTCTGTATATACTCCTGTCTGTTCTCACTGTTCCTTCCTCTGTCATTTCTCCCTCTCCTCCTCACTTCTTTTTCTCCTCATCTTCTCCCTCTTTCTGCTCTTTATTTCTCAGTATACATAACTCCCCTTTCCCACTGCCAAAATGAATATGTGCCCACTGCCCCGCCCTTCCTTCCCTTGTACCTGTTCCTTCTTCCTTCCTTCCTCTTCTTTCCCTTTCTTTGCATACTTTTTCTTTAAGACTTCCAGCTTACTGGGCACTAACCCAACACCCATGCTAACTTAACTGGTCTTGTTCACTTTCCATGTTTCTTTTACCACCAGCACTGGTAGCACACCACCACAATTAAGCTTACATCCTGTGCCAGATCTTACACATCCTTGTTGTGAGATTTCCACCATCTCTCTTAGATTTCATCTCTATTTTATGCTGAGTGCATTCTGTATTGCTCCTGAAATGCACTGCCTGCTCTGAATGCATTATATATGCATACATCTTAAGACTAGTAAATTAAAATGTGGATTAATGATGTGATTGTTAGTATAAAATGTATGATGTACCATAATTTGTGTATAAATCAACAAAATATTAAATAATAAAATAATAATAAAAATATGATTATTATAATGCTTAACAAAATTTAATATAATGCTTAATTCGAAGAAGAGAATGATCCATTGTAAGCTGAAAGGGTCATTCGCAGGAAAGACAAATTTTTTCCAGGTTGCTTTTCTTCCAGGTTTCTATTATTGCTGTTTATGTTGTTGTTTGTATGTTTATGCATGTTGCTGTGTATGTATACATGGTGCATTTCTACACCTCTCAACCTCCTCCTCTCAAAGGACAAAGCCTAATAGGAATAAAAGAGGAATGGGACAAAGGATAGGACAGCTTTTAAACTTATTTAAATATTGCTCTTATAAGCATTAACTTTGCATTTTAATTTTTCTATGCAAGTAAGTATATGAAGTCTGAAACACAAATGTATAGTTATCATTAGTTACTTCATTCACAGAGTGATTTGCCAGAAAATAGAAAATAATAAATTAGGAACAGACCAAAGTATGAGGCAAAAATCTGGATATTCTGTGAAAAGCTGGACAGTTGAGAGGTTATGCATGGCTAAGAGAAATATAAAGTTACATGACAGGTACATATCTATATAAAAAAAAAGGTGTAAAATCAAAAAAAATGTCTTTGATCAAAGATCAACAACAACAACAAACATTTGCATTGGGGGACGCTTCACTGCATCTTCATGTGTGGAAAGCCCTTCATACACACAACACGTATGTAATTCTATAGTCACACAGTGTGACAAAGATAAGTTCCCCACTGAATCACACAACTGCCTTACAGAAAACAGCTACCCTGCACAATTGAGCCATTCCTCCCACAGCCTTATCTAGATGTGTTTGGGAAATTACAGCACGGCCAACCAGTCCACTATAAAGCTTTATGTAAAGGCACTACTGAAAGTAATGACCATACAAAGTTATTAACTATATGAATTAATAACAGAGGTATATACATTGATACTGAGTTAGAAAAGAAAAAGTATTGGTGACAAATTCAATAGCTCTTGTAGGGCTTAATGAGATAATTAGTGTAAAAGCCATTATTAAGAGGGAGGGGTATGAACACTGATTAATTAGTACAGAAAGCGATAATTGATTTTAGAATTTGTTTCTTGGAGACTATAAATTGAAATGTTTTGATGGATCTCTGTAACAGGCTGAAGATGTAAAACGCACACTATTTTGTATAGTTTCATACAATAAAATAGAGTTTTAACAGTTGCCATAATTTTTGCTATTATTTACTGTTAAAAAAAGTCAAAATTTGTTAAAGTGATGAAAAATATGGAAAGAGAAATGTTTTGGACTACAGATATTCTTCTTCTTCTTTGCCAGTTCTTTTAAAATGGGGTTAAATTCACATTTATATACACTAACCATAATCAGGCACATTCATTCATAGCCATCTCCTGAATCTTCTCATAAATTATATAATTAAGACAAATTAATTAATTAATTAACCAAACTGACTAATGACATTTCTTTAGACATCTGCTCTTTAGTCGCAGAACCAGAATGTATATGCAATTTAATCAAGGATATGCACTTTGCACATATGCTGTTCCTATACATCTTGCATCATTAATTGATTTTGTGTATCACCACCTCTTTTATTAATCCACAGTTTTCACTTTACAATGAACCTACAATATTGATTTTGTTATAGATTTTTTTGTGTTATTAAAGCATTATTGATAACACTTTTAGTAAGACCTGATAGATGTTCCTTAAGTCTTGTCTTGAATTGCCTACTAGTTTTTGTATGTAAAAGACATGACAAAGACATGCAGTTAGGTATCCTATTTCTGCACTTTATAATTTAAACAATCATTTTAAAATATTTTTTTCAGAAACAATGTACACCAGCAAAATTTTAATACAAACTAAAGTATGTTGTAATAATCAGATGGGAAGGGTCCCTATGCTACTTGTTTTTACCTCCTTAATGTTGGTGATTTTTTATATATATCTAGCAGGAGTGTAGGAAGCAATTTCCATTTTGTACTCACAAGCACTTAGTGTTGGAACATCCGTGGTGGTGCAGCGGTAGCGTTGTTGCCTCACAGCAAGAGGTTCTCCAGTTCGATTCTCGGCTGGAGTGCGGGGAGTGCCTTCTGTGTGGAGTCTGCATGTCCTCCCCCTGGTTGGGTGGGCGTTTGAAAGACATGCGTAAATGGGCGTGCCGTTGTTGAAGGTTGAACATCGAGCTGGCACCTTGGTGTTCGTGAAAATCTACTGCCAATCATTAGCGGACCGGAATTCCGCTGTGGCGACCCCTAACTGGGAAAAGCCAAAAGACAACAACTCACAAGCACTTAGTGCTACCCCCCTGGGACACATCACTTATCACTTAAAAAATGATGCCCCCCCAGCATTTAATAAATGTAAGCAACATTTTCAGCTATTCTCCCTAAAATTGTTTAATATATTGTTTTTAGATTAGCAGTATTGCACCTGGTGCTGGATGCATTAATTTGGACAGTTGTAAATATAATGTGACCTGAAAAAAAGCCACATTGATATGATGCTCAGAAAAAATGTACTCAGCAGAATACAAAGAGTATGCGTGGCTACACCCTTGATATCCATGTTTTCAAGTAGCAAACTTCATGTCATCTTGCTGTAATGTGCTCCGTTGTTTATTAATAATTAACCTAATTTCGATGCTACACACAGAATACTGTTATTGCTGTTTCAGTACAACCTATCTCACTGAAGACTGTTTGGACAGGATGTATCAAGGTCACTGCATTCTGTTCTTCAACATGGAGTGACATCAGAGATTTCTCTTAGGAGTGGCAATTCTTTTATACTATTTGAGTTTCACTTAAATGACCATTTTGCCAGCTGGGTTTGACTGATCTGTCTTTCGTAATGTAGTCTTTGAAAGGATGACCTGTATCCTGTTGCCTGATTCATAAACTGGTTAATGACAAGGTGTAACTGATAACTGTGAGCAAATGTAAATTAGAATTTAATTTCAAAACTTATTGCGCAAGTACATATGGTCCAAAATATATACCTTTTTCTGTGTTATTTACTTTAATAGACAACAATTATTGGAACTTATCAGGTGTACCATTTGCTTGACCTTACTTTGATTTCCACTGCTGTATACATGATTCAGCACTTACATGTTGATATTTACTTGCAATTTCGGTATACCCACCACCATTGTTTTACTGTTATGGTTCTGATACTGGGTAGATTGCTATAGTTCTCATAGATGCTGCCATATTAGTTTGTCATGTTTATGTTTAACATTTATCACTGGCTTTTATCATCTACTCTGTTGTTAATAATTCTATTTTACCAATTCCTACATCTACATGCATATTGCAGTTACCTGATTTTTGCATTTGGTAGATTGCTGCCACTGACCAGACTTATTTTGTCTACAACAGCTTTTGTGGTTGGTATATTTTTTAGTTACTGGTTCTTACAACTAAATGTGGATTGTAGTTACTTGGTTTTGCACATGCTTAGGGTGTTTACTGAAGGTCCACAGTGGCAGGTCCTTCTTTTCTTTTATCTAGAACAATATCGGCTCTCTAGAGCACTTCATTTTTTGTTTGTTGATATAAGCAGTTGATACATCCTAGGCAGCTGGAAAAAGATTCACCCACTTCTGTATTAATGAACTGTTTCAGGTGCATGCTTTTATTTCTTGTTACCAGTTTTCTACTGCCTTAGGATCTTACTCTAACTTTCTCTGCTTCCTTTCAGGTCAGGTTGCTGCTACAATATTGTCCCCTGCCCCTTCATTGGCTCACATTGCAATAGCATCAAGGAAAAAGAAAGTAGCACAAAGCAAACCTTCCACTAGGTGTCACTGTGCTTACTGTCTTCCTGACTGTAATGAATTATGTCTATAGATCTTGGTATGATCTCCCAGGTATTGATTCTGGTTTGGGACACTTTAGTTAATATTCCTATCTGTTTTTTTTTTGAGACCTCTCCTCAAGTTTTAGGATCACAGGGATCTGTTTTACTCCTTTATCTCTACTGCGTTTTTCTGGCCTATCATCTTGTTAGTTTTCTCAGACTGTACCGCAGTGCTCCTCCCACACTCCTCGCTCTAGTTCTGTATCTCTTCTCTTGCTGTATTAACATTATTTGTCTCCCTCTTTGATCCACATTATAGTCATTGCTTAAACATAAAATAGAAATTGATCACCTTTTCTTCGATACTGTAGTTGTTTTTCAGTATCTTATAATATGCAATATACTAAATCTTCTTCTTGCGGCTTTTCCCGGTTAGGGGTCACCACAGCAGATCACCAGTCTGCTAATGATTGGCAGTGGTTTTTATGGTGCCGAGTTGCCAGTCCGACACCCAGCCTTCACGGAAGGCGCACCCACATGTACACGCACCTACCTTCATGTCTTTAAGGTTTACGCAGCCACAGGGAGGATATGCAGTCTCTACACAGAAGGAACTCCAGCCAAGAATCAAACCAAAGAACCTCTTGCTGTGAGGCGACAATGCTAACCACTGTACCACCGCTCATCATAAATCAACAGTGACCATATTTTCAACACCTATCCACTTTCCTTCAGCTAATTTCATTACATCTAGCCACTCACATTGGCCTTTTAGTATTTACTGTTTCTATGGGCTGCATCTATATGGTCATTTTGCATATGCAAGTCTAAAGATTTCATCCTTCTGAGACTGGTTGTGACCAGCTGCACTCTAATACCTACCCCAATGTTCATCCACCACCTGCATTATCTTCCTCATTCACAAACTAAACCCACACCCTTTTACTTTTGGCTACACTAAAACTCAAGTACCTATCCAGACAGTCTCTCCAGTAATCATACTTTCAGAAATTCCTTTCACTTTCTAAATTCCCTTCAGTCTACACTCATCTATCTAATATATTTACTCTGATAAAACTGTATCAGTGTCTTCACTAGTCACATGCACCTTATATTCCTTTTTCTCCTACTCCCACTTGGATGCCTGCCAAACCATAATGCCATTCACACAATCAACTACAGTGTTTCTCTGCGCTCAAGCAAGCAAATGAACAAAGTAACACATTCCCCTCACAAGTTGTATATCCTTAATAATTAAAAATCTGCAATACCCTTTCTCAGACCATGTAATTCTTTATTCAGAGAAAACATGACCCCCCTAAACTAGCTCAAAATTATAAAACATTTAAATGTCTAACATTTATATTTAATCTAACCCCAATTATATTTTTATTGTTAGTAAAAGGGAATACAGAACTTAATTCAGGATTACAGTCTTAAAATGTTGTTACTAAAAAAAAAAAAAAAAAAAAACCCTGAACAAATGGATACTTTCCTCTGGGCACATTCTTTGGATTTAAATACCAATTACAAAATAAAACCTCCATGTGGTCGAGTGACATTTAAAGACATGCAGGTAGGTATGTGCATGAATGGGTGTTCCTTATTTGAAGGTTGGGTATCGGGCTGGCAACTCGGCACCATAAAAATCCACTGCCAATCATTATCGGACCGGAGTTCTGCTGTGGCAACCCCTAACTGGGAAAAGCCGAAAGACATTACTTTTACAAAATAATGGATAAAGAATGGCATTCCAGATGTACAGTTCTTCTTTTCAGGTTAGAAATTCCTTTAACAATAATTATTGTAAAACAGAATTATTAACAACAGAGTAGATGATAAATCAAAATTGACCTGGATACATTCAATTACATTAATATTCTCTACCCAAAACACCTGTCATGTTCAGAATACCAAAGATTCATAAGAACCAACATGACCCTCCTATGTGTCCACTTATTGACAGTCGAGGTTCCATGACATATCCATGTGCAAAACTTGTTGACTCAATATTACAAAAATATCTTAAACTTGAGTCACGAATATGCAAAGATTCATGGACTTTGTTGAAAAATGTGAACATTTTAGAAGTTAACCAAGAAGACAACTTTCTTACCATCGATGTAGTCGACTTATACACTTCTATTCCACACTTAGAAGCGGTTGAGTGGGTAGAAGTTTATATGAAAAATAAAAAAGCTCCACAAAGGGATATTGACCTGGCAAATGAGTTAATTGATATTACACTTTCCAACAACTTTTTTATTTTTAACGACAAGATCTATTTACAAAAACATGGAGTTGCTATGGGCTCCCCTTGAGGAGCGAGCGTGACGAACATGTTTATGGCTCAATGGGAAGAATATTTTGTATTCAATATCTCTGAAATTTACACTTCCTTCACTTTTTATACCAGATTTTTAGACGACATCTTTGTGATTTTTAAAGGAAATGAATCACAAGCTACACAAATGATAGATTACTTTAAATCTACTACACCATTTTTTAAATTTACTTACACTTTTCACACTACTAGTATTGACTATTTGGACGTGAATATAAAAAAAGATATAGTAAATAGGAGATATGTTTCCAAAATTTATAGAAAACCTACATATTGCAACTCCTATTTACATTTTTTTAGTGCACACCCTTACAGGCAAAAACGTTCAATAGTGAAAGGTCAACTCATTAGAGCCGCAAGGATGTGTACTAATGAAGATGACTTTAATTCTGAATGTCAACTCTTAAGAGACATGTTTTGCAATAGAGGCTACCCGGTTAGTGTAATAAATGACTTAACTGAAGAAATCGTAAACAAACGGAGTAGAGGTATAGTTCAACCACTCTTGACCTCACCTTCCATTGTCATTGATGTTAACCCGGTAGAGTCACCTCCTAGCCAGGTTGCCATTCGAACTACACAGTCACCAAACAGTAACTTGGTTACCTTTATAAAACCTTCAATGACTCAGCAAACTAGGGAGACCTCTTTATGCAATACTTTTATAACCACCTTTAGTAAAGACAGTGACCAACTTAGATTAATTCTCCACAGAAATTGGAGTTTCCTTTATAAGGACTCTTCCCTGGTTGACAGAATTGGCCAGTCACCCAGTATTGTTTATAGAAGAGGTACTAATTTAAAAAGTTTTTTTGAAATTAAAAGCACTAAACCTACTTCTAGACTTACTGGAACCTTTATGTGTGGAGCATGTAGGATGTGTAAATACATAAAAACAGGTAATTCCTTTAGAGTATTGAATACATGTAAATTTTACATCAACCATAAGTTGAATTGTGAGTCCAAGAGTGTTGTTTACTTAGCTCCCTGTACCTTATGTCCGGCTTTCTATATAGGGAAAACGGACAGGAAGCTTCATGAGAGAATTTACAAATACTCTTATGCGATTAGCAAAAATAAAACAGAAAATGCTTTAGCAAAACCTGTTTCATTAAATGGTGGACATAGTTTCACATTCCAAGCTATTGATCAGGTATTTCCTGACATAAGAGGTGGCCCATATCCAGTACTATTAGAGGTACGAGAACTAGAATGGCAGTTAGCACTTAATGCTTTCTGCTTGCCTGGTTTGAATGAGAATTGTAATATTTCATGTTTGCTTAAATTAAGAAATCTTACACGATAGTGTATTTTTAACTCTTTACTAATGACATTAACGTAACCCTTGTATACTGTATACTGATTGCATACACACTTTTTATTTGAGTTAGTATGTAAGTTTTAAGACTTACTTTAATAGTGTTTGAATTATTGTGCTTTGCACCTTTAATTCATTGCTGCTATTAGTCACATGACTTCATGCTACATGGTTTAAATGCTGTAGAAACTGTGTAACTGCTGTTTGTCTGTGTGTCTGAAGAAGTTACTTTACTTAAAGTGACGAAAACGTGAGAAAAATTTTTATTAAATTGACTTTACGTTAAAAGAAAGTGTTTTTTGGGATTAACATCTTTTTCTGCTGGCTACTGTTGGGCTCTTGTTTTGTTTTGGATTGTTTGTTCCTTTAACAATAAACCTGGGGATAGACTAGGTGGTGGGGTGCTCATACTTTTTAAAACTAAACTACATGCAAAAGTATGCGGCCAAGCAGATAATCTAACATATTTGATCCCAAATGGTTACATATCAGTTTAGTCAACTTAGAAACTACTTATCTCTTACCCCATCTTCATTTGAAAAATATCCAACATTTCATTACATTCTTCTCAAAATCATCCCTAGAAAAATCTAATAATCCTATGAGACTTTAATCTAAAATAGTTAGGACTAATCAAAAGATGTACCAATGAGTTCCTTGTGAATATTAGCCTTACACAAATATTAGAAGAACCTACCCAGTTTCAAGCTATGTGATCTCTCATTTCTCAACCTTGTGATAGCTAGCATACCCATCACCATAACCAAAATAATCGTTTTGCCACTATCATAGGTTCATAGGTTGGTTCATAGGTTGATACTAGGCTATCCGCCCTAGGGCATTTATAAGCCTAGCCAGAGTGTGTTTGGCTTTTGACACCCTTTTAGATTAGTTGACTGTGCTTCTGTATAGTAGGTCACAGAAGGTAGCCCTATTAAGGTTAGTTTACTGTACCTCTGTCTAACAGGGACACAGAAGAGATCCCAGGGGTAAACTTACAATCTCCCATCCACTCGTCAAGATTTCTCTTGAAGAGTGTCAGTGAGGGGCTCTGCCTAACATGGATTGGGATTTTGTTCCAGAGTGAGGGGAGCCTCCTGGATATGAATCTGTCCCTCCAGCATGTCCTATTTATTTCTGTGCTGAGGTTCAAGTCCCTGGAGTGTGTAGCTTTAAGGGATGTGGATTTCCTGAGGTGGAGCATGTCCATTAATTCTAAGTTGGACATGGCTTTAAACATCAGACACAGATCGCCTCTGAGTAGGTGGTATGCAACTGAGTAGTGCTGGAGTTTCTTTAGCCGAACTGCATAGGGTATCTGTTTGAGTCCCTTGATCCTCTTGGTGAGGTACTTTTGGGGTCTTTCCAGTTGCTGCAGGTGTCGGGTAAGGTACATCCCAAACCAGGGCATTGTATTCAATTATGGGCCTGATAAGTGATGATTAGAGGAGCACAATGACCTCTCTTGATCTAGATGTGAACCCTTTCGTGATAAGGTGGGCTATATAGAAGGTCTTTCTAACCACTTTGGCAACGTGATTGTCAAAGGATAGATTACTAATCTACTTGGGTCCCCAAGTCCCTAATTACTTCTTCCGTACTTAATGGATTATCACCTATGTGGTCATTTGTGGGCACTTTGTTTTTCCCAAAGGGGATGACTATGCAATTTTTGGCATTTAGCTTTAGGCCATGGATCTGGCACCAGTTATCCATCTCTGTGAGACCCTTTTGGAGGATGCTTGTGTCAGCCAGGGAGTCGATTATGGCACCCAGTTTGCAGTCATCTGCGAACTTGGTCAGCCATAGTCCACCCGTGTTAGCCTATACCTCGGAGAAATATATACCGAACAAGAGAGGTCCCAGGACTGAGCCTTGTGGGACGCCACTTGTAACTGGTTTAGAGTTTGACATGGCACCTGCAATTCTGACCATGTGGATTCTATCCCTGAGCCAGTTTGCAACCCATCTTGTGACATAGGGGTTGATATTTAAGCTGGTGAGCTTATTTATGATGCCCAAGTGGGGTATTGTGTCAAAGGCTTTTGCGAGGTCCAGGTAGGCTGTGTGGACTACCTTCCCTTCATCTATGGCTTTGGTAACTGTTTCAAAAATGTCGACCAGGTTCAAGAGGCAAGATCTGCCCTTAACAAAGCCGAATTGGGTAGGATCCAGTGTCTGGAGGTTCCCAATGTCTTTGTTTATGATTTCCATGATGATACGCTCCATAGCCTTGCAGACCAGGCTAGTCAGGCTTATAGGGCGATAGTTTCCAGGGTCCGTTGTGGCACCACCTTTGTGGAGTGGGACCACTGTTGCTGTACGCCATTCTTTGGGTACATATCCTGTAGTAAGGCTGAGATTGAACAGTGACTTTATGTGAAGGTTTAGTTCTTCTTGGAGCTTGTGTAAGATGCAGCCCAGGACACCGTCTGGTCCCATTGATGCTGTGTTTTTTGCTTTGGAGAGGGCAGCTCTCACCTGTGCATCTGTGATCTCAAGGAGGCTACACTCTGTTGGGATAGACATTTGCTCTTTTGGGGGGGAAGGGGGGGAGAAGTTTGCACTGAACCTTTCTGCCAGGATGTTGGCAATGTCTGTGGGCTCAGTGTATTTTTTGTCATTTTGCACTAACTCAGAGCATATTTGGGAGTTGCCTCCCAGGTTCCTGACATAACTAAAGAAGGCCTTGTGATTATCTTTAGTGTCTTGTGCAATTTTTCTTTCGAAGCTGTCCTTAAATGATTTTATGAGGGATCGTAGTTTCTTGCTAGTACTGATCAGAGATGCCTTCCCTTTTTGGGATTTTGCTCTATCATGTAGTAGCTTCCTCCTTCTGTTGTATAGCTTATCCCTATATGAACACTCACCAATATGTTTTAACATTTCTAATCCTCTACAAAAGTGTACATAGTTAACAAAAAGAGTGTCCTGCTCTCTCAAAAGAAAGTATAATAAAGTCTGTAAAACCTATAAAGCTGCATCCTGTCACTAGTCTCTTCAGAATAAAAGGGTTCTTTCTAAGTAATATATTTCATAGGTTCAAAAGTAAGTACTAAACATTCAGTCTGCAGACCATTGCAAGCCTCACTGAAAAACCCTATTCATGAGTTCCCTCCAACATTAAGGAGGGCAAGACAAGATAGAGTCAGGAAGAATATGAGACTATCCATCCAATTATCTAGCTTAATCTTGAAGAGGACAAGGGTGCTACTGTGCTTGATATGTAGTGGAAGTTTATTCCAGAGATTTGGGACACAATGGGATGTGAATTTGTCATGCCATTGTGTATTATTTATCTGCTGATGGTTTAGTTCCTTTAAATGAGTAGTTCAGGTACCATTAGTTCTGTGAAAAAATAGGTCAATAGGGTTGGATCCTTCATTGCTCAAAACGCTAGACACAGATCTTCATGGAGGAATTTGGAAGCGACTGAATACAGAGAAATGGCTGTCAGTCTCTCCTGGTAACAAAGAATTTGAAGCCACTGATCTTTTTAGTTATGAATCTCTGAGCTCTCAAGTTGTCTGATGTAGTTGGACAAATATGTGCCAAAAAGGTGCATTATATTCAGTAATGGGTCTGATCAGATATGAGTCAAGGGGACTTCTTTGGATCTAATGGAGATACTGTTGGAAATGAGATATGCCAGATGATGAACGGAAATTTGGCCAAGACACTGATAAACTCTTTGCAGTGGGAGAATCCAAGATGGAGGGGAGGACGGGCATGATGGAAGCTATGTCTGCACACAGTGTGAAAGAAGTAACTTAAAACAAAAACAAAAATGGTGAGAGAGTTGAAACTCTTACACTGCAATCTGAGGGATTACAGGATGAACTTTTGGTGTCAGTGAGGTCAGAGGAGCCAATAGATGAATTTCATAGATTATAGATTCATAGATCGTTACTATGCTAATGACCCAGGGGGCTTTTGTGACCTTAGCCATGTTTTCCTGAAAGAATAATGATGTCTTGTATCCAAACAGGATGTTGAGGGCAAGGCATGTATAAGCTACCTCTGTCCATAAGGGATATGGGTGCCAGGCCTGGTGTAAATGTCCCCTTCTCCATCCACTGGTCTAGGATACACTTAAAATTTAAAACTAAATTAAAAAATTAAATTAATTAAAGCTTAAATGTTGCTTTATGCTGGGGTGATCTAATGGAAAAGCAGTTCCCAGAGCAGAGTGAAGGTATAGCATCAGAAAGTACAACTTCTAGGCATGGTTTGGGATTGGATGATGAGGCATGTGATATCAAAGGATGAGAGGTTGGGAAGGAAGCAGCAGAGAGACAGAGTGAGCCACTCAGTTACTCAGTAACACAACCAAAACCTATTTATGCAAGTGTTGCATAAACAGCTGGGGATTAAAAAAGGCTTTTCACAGAGGACTAAACATCTAATTTGTATCTGAACAAGAAATGGACAAAAATGAATACATATAAATGGTGGGATTATATTTTAAGCCTTTTGGCTTTGCGGCTATGGATTTATGTGTTATCACTGAGCTGGGAAATGACAGTTTTGCTGACATGTATTTTGTAACATGTGAACTGGTTTGTAAGTTTGTGGACCATTTTCATCAACAACAGGACTATGAAGTTTACAAGGACTATGTTACTTCCATTTTCTCATTGCAGGTAATATATATATATATATATATATATATATATATATATATATATTTTTTTTTTTTTTTTGCTATTTAGAAGCATTGCTGTTGAATATATGGGTGAAAAATGTATCTTGAAAAAGGAGAATGTTAGTCCTTTTTAATGTAAAAATGTTATGATGACAAGGGTATTTGGAATGGTGGCTAGGAACCAGGGGGAACACATAAAATTGTACAGAATGTTATTGTTCACTTGCATAGTGTTTCTGTTGTAAACAATGGTAAGGATTTTTATGTTATAGAGGCCAACTTGAGACATAGGTTTGTGGGAAATTAGACCACCTGGTAAATGTTTGTCCCTTCAAAAGATGCAGTAAATGTAGGGGCAGAGGACATAGAATTAAGGAGTGTATATTGCATTGCATTAAGTGTGGTAATGAAGGACACATGGTGTGACTGTCATGGGTGGGAGGAACATTCTTCTGCATTGCTAGGAGAAGAGCAGTCAGACAGGACTCAAACAGAGCAGCATAAGGAAGATGCCTGTAGGACTTCCTCTGGGGTAGAAAAGTAAAGAAACATTAGTGTTAAAGGTACAGGCAAAAAAAATGCCTGTCAGTCATTAAATAATGCTTTAGAAGAATTTGAAGGGAGAATGACAATAGATAGGACCTGCAAAATTTGAGAAAGGGGAAGATGTTAGCACTGAAGATATTGTGGAGGCAGGGGAAGAAAAAGTGATATTATAGGTAATAGAGCTGACAAATGAAAAAGAACGCTCAAAGGGATGGGTAGAGAGTAAAATAAAAAGCAATGATTAATTGTTCCATTTTATATATCAATGTTAATAGCACTAGAGGTGAATGTAGAAGAATTACTTTATTACAATAGTTAGAAAAAAAAAACAACATTATGATTTTATAATTCTCCTGGATACTAGTTTGTATTTTCATTGGGAAAGAGATCAATTTGGTAAATTGTGGGGAATGTTATTATTTGGATAGCTGGAACTGAGACCTGTTAGGGTATTGCTTTCCTTTATAAACAGCATGCAGTCACAATTAAATATTTTTGATTATACAGAATGGTAGGGGCTAGTAATTAGATACATTATAATTAGAATAATTGCACTGCATGCTAGTCCAAAATTTGAGGAGTGATGCAGCCTACTGAAAGATGCAAGGGCATATATTGTAGTCAACTTACCAGATGTAGTAGCAGGTGACTTTACTTGTCATATAAGACATATAAAAAGCAAGATAACCAAAGGTGGCAGAATTGGTAAGGAGATTTTAATGACGGGTGATTTGCAGAAGGATCAGCATTAAGGATATATATGTTATAGAGGAGAATGCCAGACCGAGACAGGCTTCCTCTTATTTTCTGAGACATTACAAAAGTATCAAGAGACAAAAAATTGACTGGCTTTTCTAATAATTGTGCTGTATGAGGGAAGTTTGGTGATGAAGAGGGGAGTCTTTTAGTAGGGAAAGGTTTTAAAAAAATTAACAACCAAAAGGGCGGAGGAGGGAATTTGGCAAAGTAAGGTAAAAACATTATGAGACGGGCATTTAACTGTGAAAGATATTATGTGTGCCTTATGGATTGGTAGATTTGATTTAAAGACAATTTAAAAAAAAAAATACGTGCATTATATTAAAAGTAACAATATCTGAGGGGGAATTATTTTTATAGAAAATATGAATATTCAATAGAAATACACAATCAAGATTTTGTAAGAAGAGAAAGAGAAATTTATGAAAAAAAATATACAGAGTCCAGACATTACAGTAATAGACAGAGATATTTTAAAAGGAAAAATAGGAAGTATTACCTCTTCTAGTTGGGTGGGTTAAAAAGCCTGAAAATATTATTTATAGTTTATTTAATGACACCGGTATATAAAAAAACGTATAAGAGTAAAATATTATGACTATTGCAATAAACTATATATAGAATTTATATGAGTTCAAGGAAAGCTAAGAGTTAAGATACTTGTATTTAGAAAAGATAGATGTAGATTTAAAAAAAATTATTGACAGGAAAATTGTGTTAGACTATGTTAAAATTGTATTAGGACAGGTTGATGAAGACAGCTTTTCAAGGGAAGATGGACTTATGTATGGTTTTTCTATTTCCATGACTGATACACAAAAAAAGAAAAGATAGATGTAGATCTAAAAAAATATATTGACAGAAAAATTGAGTTAGACTGTGTTAAAATGGTATTAGGACAGGTTGATAAAGACAGCTTTCCAAGGCAATATGGACTTAGTTATGGTTTCCATGACTGATACACAAAAAGTATTATTTTTGAAAGTCTTGAATGAATGACTCACTTTAGGGGTTCATAATGATCGCATAGTATGCACCGTCATAACGTTTTTATGGACTAAGGGGCATAAACTGGATATGAAAAACTTGCCTTGCTGTCACTGTAAAGCATGTGACTATATCTATAAGGATAATTTATTTATTCATCACACAACAGGATGATGTTACTTGAAGGGATATGCAGATCGTAGAAGTATGAATCTTGTTTATATAGCTATGTGTCAAATGTGCGATTCTTATTATGTTGGTAAAACCAACTGCATGTTAAAGAACAGGATTTTTGGACATTTGTATGAAATTAGACATTGGAACCTGCGTAATGCTTTAGCACAACACATTAGTGAAAAAGAAGGTCATTCTTTTAAATTTATGGTAATACAAATCGTTAATAAAACTGTTAGAGGTGGGGATGTTGTCAATGAAGCAGAATGTAATGAAACGAGATGGATAATAAAGTTAGGGGTTGATAGGAGCCCAAGTCTAAACACTGCTGTTCCTTTAAAACCTTTCCTAAGAAAAAGGAGGGTAAATACTAGGATTGGATTGGATGGCATGGTATTTAAAATATATGTCTTAACTGTTTCAATGTATCTGAGGAAGGGCTTGTTGCCTGGAAGTGCTCATGTGCACTTTTATTTATTTATTTTAATAAAAGTTTTATTGTATTTTGGATATCGCCTTGGTGTCTCTTCATGCAAGTTTTATTGGGATATGAAAAACTGGCGACCTATTGCTCTGTGCAATAAGTATTATAAAATACTGATAAAAGCTCTACAGGTTAGAATAAGGGAAGGTACTAGTAGATATAATGGTGAGAGAAACATAGAGTTTGCCAGATAAACAAAATAAGGAACTTTTATTGTTAATGAAACACATAGTGTATGAAATACTGGAAAGTAAAGAGGGGGTACTTTTGGTAAATGATTTAGGAAAGGCCTTTGATAGCTTAGAGCACAGACCATTATGGGAAATATTATTACAGCATGGCTTTGGTATCAAAATACAGAGACTGATGTGTACATTATACAGTAGTTGTGTCATTGTTAATAAATAGTTGGGAAGGTATTGACATCAAAATGAGGGGGATGACTTAGGCGGAGATACTTATTAAGTGGTGTTTTTTTTTCTTGGTGATGACTGTAGTAATTAAGTACATGGATATTAAATTTTTAAGGGGACAATTGAAGGCTAAGGGGTAGAAATTCCACAATTTTTAGTTTATGCTGATGATTTAATACTAGTAACTCAGAATAAACAGTTATTAGCACATTTATTTGAAGGAATGAAAAGGAATTTAGGGAAAGTAGGATTACAAATAAACAGGGAAAAAAGTAAAGGGTTTGGAGCAGACATTGGGATACTAGATTTTCAATGTACAGTACTGGAAATAAAAGCTTATGAGCTTACTTTTGGTGGACAATAAAGTGCTCAGAGATTAAGAGAAAGTGTAATTTTAAAAATGAACTATACAGTTACCTTATGTAAAAAACATCAAAATGTAGTTTAGGAAGAAAATGTAACAAATGAGACATTTAAGGTACTGCAAGTTATGTAGCTGCTATTTTTATTTTGTCTAAGGAAATGGAAAAAAAAATACTTTTTTTTTAATTTTTCTGGAGATTAATTAAATCCCAAAAGAAAAAAAGTGCTGTTTATAGTGAAGTAATGAATGGGGGATTATATTTTACTTCATCTAGTAGTTCTTTTTTTTAAATGTTACAAAGCATTAAAAATAGGGACAAAAATTGTTGGGTATTTTTTTTTTTCATTTAAAATATCATTTTGAGATAGTTATCAAAAAAGAAAAAGGATAACATTTAGTGGTGAAGCAGAAATGGAGGAATTAGAGAATAGGATGCTTCAATGGAAAATACATTTCCATGGCTGGGTGTCCTGGCATCTTCCCACCACCTGTATGTATTTGTCCATATCAGACTTCAGACATATCAATCTACTATTAATTAACTGTTGGACAAGCACATTGCTATGCAGTATGCCCAAATGAGCAAAGACACAAAAACAGAGCTAAGCTTCAAACAAGCACAACACCAGTGTGAAAAATTATCTTATTGTTTAATTCTGGTACCTCAGCCTTTTGCCTTCAAAGGAATGCTAACATATCATCACACCCCATATTTTATACACTCATCCAAATACAATTAAAGTCAATGAATACAATTAATTCACCTGACCCACTATAATTGAACTTCAGTAGCACCAGTAACCTATTCTTAAAGTGTATTTGTTTAAGGCACAGATTTCTAAAACACAATCTTTTAAGAACACATTTTAACTGCATATTATTTTAAATGCATACAGATTTTAAAGCACATAATTTTAAATGTTAATTTTTTTCAATGACATACATTTTAGAAACATTATTTTTAAGGACACGTCTTTTATATGGTAGATTTGGTAATGTGAAAGAAATACATAGTGGAAGTTGTGGGTTTTCATTGTAATTCACAGGGTGTTATCTATGTTATAGGTTGTAGTTGAGAAAAAGTAAAGTGGTACATAGGGCAGACAAAAAGGAATGTAAAGGTGAGGATTATGGAGCACCTAGAGGATATTAGGAAATTAAATTGTTTGAGCACGGCAGTAGAACATTTTGTCTCTGTTCATGGGGGATGTAACAAAGACATGTTTTTTAATGTTCTGGCACATCCATTTATGGAAAATGGGGGAAATTTTGGGAATTGAATAAGTTAGAATGTAAGATGATAATAAATTTCAGAACACTTCAATCCCGGGGCATGAACATCGATAGCAATTTAACTTTGTAAAATACTGTACTGAATTTTATATTAATTTGTTCTTGTGTTTTGATATTATGTGTTTGAATCACAAGGCATTATGGTTAATTGGTAAAACTGGTAGGGTTAATTTTATAATACCATCATAATTCGGGTTTATATTACGAGAGCGAAAATACTATTAAGCGAATACTAAAACCCCGACAACTATTGCGCGAACCACGGATATCCTGAACACACTAAACCATGAAATTTTAAATGTCAAACTGTCATACTCGACCAACCCTACCACCCGCTACATACTACCTACCCAAACAAAATAAATAAAGCACATACATACACTAACCAAACCCTACTTCTAACCCTAAAGTAAAGCACAAACACCCTACGTCTAACCCTACACTAAACCCCACTTACGCAACTATCTATGCACTATCCTTAACTCCTCCCTAACCCTAAGGTCCGTAAATACCGCACACTTCCCCTACATAGATATACATAAACAAAATAAATAATCCACAAACATACATTTAACAAAACCCTACTTCTAACCCTACACTAAATCTAACATACAAAACCTATCTATGCACTTACCTTAATCCGCACCCTAACCCTAAAGTCCATAACTATCCAACACTTACCTTAAGCAGCTATTCCATAGATGGGCCAACCATGGTAATTTAACATTTCCGAAATCGCGGTTTTGTACTTTTGCTATAAGTCCGTTTTGCGCAATACATGTCGATGTTTACGCATTCATGGTATTAAAATATGTTCATCTTAAAATGATTATTTAAGAGTGATAGATTATAAATGTGTGTTGCATGGATACGCTTTCATCATGTGTCCTTAAAAATAATATGTTTCTAAAATTTATGTCTTTGAAAAAATGAGCATTTAAAATAATGTGGTTTAAAATCTGTGTGCATTTAAAATAATATGCAGTTAAAATGTGTTCTTAAATATTGTGTTTTAGAAATCTGTGCCTTTAACAAACACACTTTAAGACTAGGTTACTGGTGCTACTGAAGTTCAATTATAGTGGGCCAATTGAATTAATTGTATTAATTGACTTTAATTGTATTTGGATGAGTGTATAAAGTATGGAGTGTGATGATGTGTAGTATTCCCATCCTTTGAAGGCAAAAGGCCGAGGTACCAGAATTAAGCAATAAGAGAATGTTTCCCTCTGGTGTTGTGATTCTTTGAAGCTTAGCTCTGTTTTTGTGTCTTTGCTCATGGTTGTCATTGGAGGTGCTCAGTACACCCAAATGACTTGTGAATGAGTCACCATCAACAGCACTACCTGCCTCATCATGACTCACAGGAGGTCTTCAACATGTATTGTCAGTGTCTCATGGCAAACATGGGTTCACAGGTAGCTACTATCCATGCAGTCCAGGACACCATTAATATGTATTATCAGTGTCTCATGGCAAATGTGGGTTCACAGGTAGTTACTATACATGCAGTCCAGGACACCATTAATATGTAGTATCAGTGTCTCATGGCAAATGTGGGTTCATAGGTAGCTACTATCCATGCAGTCCAGGACACCATTAAGGAACTTGGCCCAATTGCTCCAAAGTACTGTCTGGTTAAGCGACTTGCTCAAGGTCACATAGCCGACTAATGAAGACTGAAGGAATCAAACCCTCTACCACAGGAATTATCCCTTTAATAGATTATAGCCCTAATCCTTTACACTACCTGCCTGACATAACCGAGATTGTGTCTGTTGATCCCTTTGTGTAGTGTTTATTTCTCTCTGAGAAAGAATGACACTTACTGACTGCATTGCCTGTTTTTTAGGACTGATACCCACCATGACCCTGGTGGTTAACTGATGTGTAGTTACCACTCCACTTTTGCAAGTATGTGTGGCACAAGTTAAAGGTGACACCCATTTGCATCATCAGTAGTACCTACATGCAGTATACCTGCAGTGCCAACGACAGTATGCCTTCCACCTGCACCTGCAGTCACCTGAGCAGGTACATGTAGCACAGTGATATCATCAGTCCAATGTGCAGTCATCTGAGCAGGTACATGTAGCACAATGATATCATCAGTCCAATGTGCAGTCATCTGAGCAGGTACATGTAGCACGATGATATCATCAGTCCAATGTGCAGCAAAGGGTTCAAAGTTAAACTCTGCTGAAGCTTCAGGGTCAGCCTGTCCAGACTGTACATCTTTGTCATTCATTATGATTGTTACTAATTGAAAGTTCAGCCAGACGTGCCATGAAATTCACTTCTGGGAAATATACATGTCAGATTAATAACAAACATGCAGTTATAATTAACAAAAACATATATATATATATATATATATATATATATATATATATATATATGTAATGTCCTGAGGGCTCTGGCTTCCATTCCTCCTGATAAACCCAGTTTGTGAACGTGCAATGCTAATTGTATATCCAACTATTGTAGGATATACAAGTAACACTGTAAGTTCACAAACTGAGAGGCTTTTGGTGCTGTAATATTCTAAATACAAATTAAAATGTTGCAAAGTAACATATCTGAAGGCATTGATATACCAGTTTCAAAGCCCTCCAATGCAGTGCAATGCACAGATCATCAACTGATTCGACCAATAAGATTCAGCTTAGGAAGATTAATCTCCCAGTTGTATTCTTTGCCTTTTGAATTACTTTGTGTCAGCTTTCTGATGTGACCTGTGAATGTTCATCCACAGCATTTACATTAGCAATAACACTGGTCCACCACCTGTCTCATTCTTAAGAGTCATCACTGTGGCCGAACCCCATCTGTGTGAATGGCATTAAGAAAACTTTATTCTCCTCATCTTGTGAAGTTAAGCATGTTTCCTTATCTTGGCAATTGCTATATTGTGTGAAAGGCCAAACTGAAGTACCTAGAATGTTAACATAAGGAGCCCACAGCCAAATCACATTATGCATTCATCAGTGTAATAAATATATCATATTTAGGCAAAGGAAACATATCTCACTAATTATGTTACAAGCAAAAATGCACAGGTCTGAATTCATAAAGGTTACCATGAGGAGGAAACCCTTTTGAATTCAAAGACAGCCCTAAAGTGGTGTTTTTGCATGAAGAAGCACAGTACTGTGCTGGGCTGTCTCAGTGGCCATGCTGCATGCTAATGATGCATTTTGGGGGAGAGGTGTATGCTAATTTTTCATGTGTCCTATCTCCTGGAGTTGTCTCAGGGAAGGCATCTACTGCTGAGCAATTCATAGAATCACTTGACCATGTAGATTAGCACAGCTGTTCTTCCCATGTTGCAGTAGTGACCACAGCTAGAAGGCCATCTTCATCTATCATGATAGAGGTAAGAACTGGGGAGTTAAGTGGTAAGGAAGGGTCAGGAGGTATGTGAGTGAATGTGTTTGTGGGGCTGTATGTGTGAGTATATGTGCAAATGATTGTCTGCCTGGGTGACAGTGGAAGGAAAAGGTAGGGATGAAAGGACTGAGTGAGTTAGGGGTGTGTGTGTGTCTGTGTGTGTGTGTGTGTGTGTGTGTGTGTGTGTGTGTGTGTGTGTGTGTGTGTGTGTGTGTGTGTGTATTCATGTGTGTGTGTCTGTATGTGTGTACATGTGTGTGTGTATGTGATTGGGTGGATAGAGAGCTGTGTGTGTGTGTGTGTGTGTGTGTGTGTGTGTGTGTGTGTGTGTGTGTGTGTGTGTGTGTGTGAATGTGTGCATGTGTATGTGTGTGTGTGTGTGTGTGTGTGTGTGTGTGTGTGTGTGTGTGTGTGTGTGTGTATATATATACATGTGTGTGTGTCTGTGTGTGTACATGTGTGTGTGTCTGTGTGCATGTGATTGTGTGGATAGGGAGCTGTGTGTGTGTGTGTGTATACATGTGTGTGTGTGTGTGTGTGTGTGTGTGTGTGTGTGTGTGTGTGTGTACATGTGTGTGTGTGTCTGTGTGTATGTGATTGGGTGGATAGGGAGCTGTGTGTGTGTGTGTGTGTGTGTGTGTGTGTGTGTGTGTGTGTGTGTGTGTGTGTGTCTGTGGGTATGTGATTGGGTGGATAGGGAGCTGTGTGTTTGTGTGTGTGTGTGTGTGTGTGTGTCTGTGTGTGTGTGTGTGGGGGTGTGCGCGTGTATGAATGTGTGTTGGTGGGTAGGGGTGGCCTAATGGTTAAGATGTTTGCCTTACAAACACAAGGTGCAGGGTTTGAGTCTCACAAGGGGTAATTGGCTAGGCTTAAAATGGCTCGCAAGGGCAGTTAGCTTAGTACTAACCTACGAAGCTATGAACCTCCACACACCCCTAGACTAATGAACAGAGTCTGCATCATTAAGTGGTGGGAAACACTAGCCATCAGGGATAACTCATGCTATAATGCTGCTTTAACAGTATGGGGACCAGGGGGTGGGGGAAGACTGACATCAGAGATAACTCTGAAAATTTAGTGCATTCTGACACTTTAACAGCACAGGGATTAGGGGTGGAGGGAGTACTAGACAGCAGGGATGTCTCTAAAAAATCTTGTACCTTAATTGCACTTTGATCTCTACAGGGAAAGAGATGAAACAGTAGCCACCAGGGATAACTACATTTCCCGCACACAAGCAGAAGGGGGATTTAGGGTAGGGGAACCACTAGACTCCAGGGACAAGCAGTATGTCATAAAAGGCACTAAGTAGATGACAAACCCTGTACCTGTTACCTTCCACAGAGGATATTAAGCCTGTGCATCACCACTAGACACTAGGGATTTGTATTTAAAATATATAAAAGGATTAAAAAAAAAAAACAAAATAATCAGGAAAGGATATTCAAATCACACACCCTCGATACAAGAAACATCAGCATTACTACACTGCATTAACTAAGAAATGAAGGGATAAGGTGTTTTTAGACTATATATGGTGTATCTCAGGCATTATGCAATGCCTGCAACATATTGTGATTGTGAGAGAGGGAGAGAGAGAGAGAGAGAGAGAGAGAGAGAGAGAGAGAGAGAGAGAGAGAGAGAGACAGGAAATGTTATGTATACCTCTCAGTTTCATAAACAACTGTTAGCCTAGCATGAATTTACTGAAGGATATGAAGTGTTAAACACAAATGTTTGGCAATAAATACTGACTGTAATCATGCCTGAATTGGGCATGGTTGAACATGGGCAGGGGAAAAGGAGACATCATGGATAATCTGACAAAAGGGACAAGAAAGGGATAAGAGGTTTAAGTATATGTGTGCGGTTTACTGAATATGTGAGACTGACTTGTGGGTGCCTCTTCTTCCGGGATCTGGCCACCAACATAGTTACCTACCATGGGAAGTGCTAATCTGCATTTTGTCATGAGTAATGTGATTCAGAGACATGCAAATTAGCCCATAATAAGGTCTTTCCTTATTGGAGCTAATTTGATTCTGAATTGAAAAATGCCATATTGTGGTAACATGGCTAAGGCCCGTACTAGGGATCTTAATGAATTCCTGGGACAGCTTGTCTGCCTCATTCATAGTATTTAGCTTGATGGCTGTATACCATATACTAGTGATATCTAAATGTATGGTAACCCACATGTCTACTTAATGACAATTACTCCAGAAAGTGAGGTAATAGTACAGCAATCAAAATGACAGCTGTATTAGACCATGCACCAAGCAGTTACTTGCAGACTAATGGCTAATATGACATGAAGCTTAACATCTCCAAAAATTCTGTCTACTTTACTTTTCAGTGGCCAGTTTCCTCAACACATCTTTCAAGTATGTCAAGGTCCATGCCCCTTAAATTCCGGATTTACAGTTCATATATACAGGTGACCGTGCCCTTAGATTCAGGGTTTACAGTTCACATATTCAGATGACCGTGCCCTTAGATTCAGGGTTTACAGTTCACATATTCAGCTGACCATGCCTTTAGATTCAGCATTTACAGTTCACATATTCAGATGACCATGCCCTTAGATTCAGCATTTACAGTTCACATATTCAGGTGACTGGGTAGGTTGTGAACACCATCCAGTGTCATCCCTGGAATATTTTATGGGAAACCTAGTGGAATACCACATATGTCACAAACATATAACACAAATTGTATCGGGTGTAGCAGTTACTAAGTGTTTTGTGTAACTGTATGGATGTAGGTATAAGATCTGTTTGGCTAGTGAAGAATCTCTGTCACAGTACATGAGGCAATAATGACGGGTCTATATTATATGAATAAAAGTTCATATAACGGATGCGCTAATGGGCAAAACTCCTGGATATCCAGGCGCGTGTTGTGGGATCACAGTACAGTGAATATTGGAGTTTTTGTCCCTTCCTCACTATAGTGCAAGCTCGGAGTTGGAATATATATTCAGTGGGGTGTGTGGGGGGCACCCCCCACAGTATTGTTTTTGATGTGCAGGATTTTCGCTCATTGAGTGTTCGCTTATATGAACTTTCGTTCATATAATATAGACCCAATAATGATATAGATAAACATCACTGTACAGTTCATAAATGTCCTATAAATCAAATTGTGTCTTTCTGCTTATGGATTATATTATGCTAGGGAATACATTGATGTGTACTGTGTTGCATCACCTTCCCATTATACTTAAGTAGAACATATTCGGCAGTGTTTTAGTTTGATTGTAACTTAGATGCAATACCAAGCAAATGGAAGTAGGTTGAAACTAGTTGATAAATGGCACATTGAGGCAGACTAATTCACAGACTCAAATAATCAGTGCCAAAGACCTCACTTGCAGATGAAAACACAGTTTCTGAAAATGAAGAACAAGGACAACATTTCTTTACACCATCAACACAATACACAAAAAAACAGAGAGTCTAAGAAGTAAAAAAATGTCAGAGCAGCATTTTGGAATATAACAGGTAGTGCTGCATTACAACAGAATGCACATACTACAGCAGCTCATACAAGAGGTAGTACTGTATTACAACAGAAAGTACATAATGTAGCAGCTCATACAACAGGTAGCACTGTATTAAAACAGAATGCACACACTGCAGCAGCTCATACAACAGGTAGCACTGTATTACAACAGAATGCACATACTGCAGTAGCTCATACAGCAGGTAGTGCTGTATTACAAAGGAATGCACATACTGCAGCTCATACAACAGGTAGCACTGTATTACAACAGAATGCACATACTGCAGCAGCTCATAAAACAGGTAGCACTGTATTACAACAGAATGCACATACTGCAATGACTCATACAACAGGTAGTGCTGTATTACAAAAGAATGCACACACAGCAGCAGCTCATACAATAAGTAGCATAGTATTACAACAGAATGCACATACTCCAGCAGTTCATACAACAGGTAGCACTGTATTACAGCAGAATGCACACATTGCAGCAACTCATACAACAGGTAGCACTATATTACAACAGAGTGAATATACTGCAGCTCATACAACAGGCAGTGCTGTATTACAACAGAATGCACATACTGCAGCAGCTCATACAACAGGTAGCACTGTTTTGCAAAATAATGCACACACTGTAGCAGTTCATACAAGAAGCAGTACTGTATAACAACATAATGCACATACTGCAGCAGCTCATGCAACAGGTACTACTGTATTACAACAGAATGCACATACTGCAGCTCATGCAACAGGTAGCGCTGTATTACACCAAAATGTACATACTGCGTCAGCTCATACAATGGGTAGCACTGTATTACAACAGAATGCACATACTGCAGCGGCTCATACAACAGGTAGCACTGTATTACAACAGAATGCATGTACTGCAGCTGATACAACAGGTTGCACTGTATTCAACAGAATGCACATACAGCAGCAGCTCATAAAACAGGTAATGCTGTATTAGAACAGAATGCACATACTGCAGAAGCTCATACAACAGGTAGTGCTGTATTACAACAGAATGCACACACTGCAGCAGCTCATACAACAGGTAGCACGGTATTACAACAGACTGCACATACTGCAGCAGCTCATAAAACTGGTAAACACTGTATTACAACAGAATGCACATACTGCAGCAGCTCATAGAACAGGTGGCACTGTATTACCACAGAGTGCACATACTGCAGCTCACACAACATGTAGCACTGTATTACAACAGAATGCACATACTGCAGTGACTCAAACAACAGGTAGTGCTGTATTACAAACGAATGCACACACAGCAGCAGCTCATACAATAAGTAGCATAGTATTACAACAGAATGCACATACTCCAGCAGTTCATACAACAGGTAGCATTGTATTGCAACAGAATGCACATACTGCAGCAGCTCATACAACAGGTAGCACTGTATTACAACAGAATACACATACTGCAGGAGCTTATACAACAGGTATCCCTGTAATACAACATAATTCACATAATGCAGCAGCTCATACAACGGGTAGCGCTGTATTACAACAGAATGCAAATACTGCTGCTCATACAACAGGTAGCAGTGTATTACAAATGAATGCACATACTGCAGCTCATGCAGCAGGTAGCACTGTATTCCAACAGAATTCACATACTGCAGCAGCTCATACAACAGGTAGCACTGTATTACAACAGAATGCACATACTGCAGCAGGCCATACAGCAGGTAGCATTGAATTACACAGAATGTACATACTGCAGCTCATACAACAGGTTGCACTTTATTACAACAAAATGCACATACTGCAGCAGCTCGTAGAACAGGTAGTACTGTATTACAACATAATGCAAATGCTGCAGCTCATGCAACAGGTAGCGCTGCATTACACCAGAATGTATGTACTGCACCAGAGCATGCAACAGGTAGCACTGTATTCCAATAGAATTCACATAGTGCAGCAGCTCATACAACAGGTAGTGGTGTATTAAAACAAAATGCACATACTGCAGCTCATGCAGAAGGTAGCACTGTATTACAACAGAATGCACATACTGCAGCAGCTTATACAACAGGTAGCAGTGTATTACAAAAGAATGCACATACTGCAGTAGCTCATACAACAGCTAGCACTGTATTAAAACAAAATGCACATACTGCAGCAGCTCATACAACAGGTGGCACTGTATTACAACAGAATGCACATTCTGCAGCTCATACAACAGGTAGCACTGTATTACAACAGAACGTACTTACTGCAGTTCAGACAACAGGTAGCACTGTATTAGAACAGAGTGAATGTACTACAGCAACTCATACAACATGTAGCACTGTATTACAACAGAATGCACATGCTGCAGCAGCTCATAAAACAGGTGGCACTGTATTACAACAGAATGCACATACTGCAGCACATACAACAGCTAGCACTGTATTACAGCAGAGTGGCTGTACTGCAGCAGCTCATACAACAGGTAACACTGCAGTACAAGAGAATGCACATACTGCAGCTCATACAACAGGTACCACTGTATTACAATAGAATGCACATACTGCAGCAGCTCATACACCAGGTAGCACTGAATTACAAGTGAATGTAAATACTGCAGCAGCTCATGCAACAGGTAGCAGTGTATTACAACAGAATGTACACACTGCAGCTCATACAGCAGATAGCACTGTATTACAACAGAATGTAAATACTGCAGCAGCTCATACAACAGGTAGCACTGTATTACAACAGAATGTACACACTGCAGCTCATACAGCAGGTAGCACTGTATTACAGCAGAATGCACATACTGTAGCAGCTCATACAACAGGTAGCACTGTATTTCAACAGATTGCACAGACTGCAGTGACTCATACAACAGGTAGAACAGTTTTACAACAGAATGCACACACTTCAGCATCTCGTACAACAGGTATCACTGTATTACAACAGAATGTACATACTGCAGCTCAGACAACAGGTAGCACTGTACTACAACAGAGTGGACATACTGCAGCAACTCATACAACATGCTGCACTGTATTACAACAGAATGCACATACTGCAGCAGCTCATAAAACAGATGGCACTGTATTACAACAGAATGCATATACTACAGTGCATACAACAGATAGTGCTGTATTACAACAGAATGCAGATACTGCAGAAGCTCATATAGCAGGGAGCACTGTATTACAACAGAGTGCACATACTGCAGCTCATACAACAGGTAGCACTATATTACAACATAATGCAAATAGTGCAGAAGCTCATACAACAGGTAGCACTGTATTACAACAGAATGTACATACTACAGCTCATACAACAGGTAGCACTGTTTTACAACAGAGTGCAAGTACTGCAGCAGCTCATACAACAGGCAGCACTGTATTACAACTGAATTCACATACTGTAGCTCATACAATAGGTAGCACTGTGTTACATCAGAATGCATATATTGTAGCAGCTCATGCAAGAGGTAGCACTGTATTACAACAGAATGCACATACTGCTGTTCATACAACAGGTATCACTGTATTACAACAGAATGCACATAGTGCAGCAGCTCATACAACAGGTAGCACTGTATAACAACAGAATGCACGTACTGCAGCAGCTCATACAACAGGCAGCACTGTGTTACAATAGAATGCTCATACTGCAGCAGCTCATACAACAGGTAGCACTGTATTACAACAGAATGCACATACTGCAGCAGCTCAGACAACAGGTAGCAAAGTATTACAACACAATGCACATACTGCAGCTCATACAACAGGTAGCACTGTATTACAACAGAATGCACAGACTGCAGTGACTTATACAACATGTAGCATTGTTTGACAACAGAATACACACACTGAAGCATCTCATACAACAGGTAGCACTTTATTACAACAGAATGTACATACTGCAGCTCAGACAACAGTTAGAACTGTATTACAACAGAGTGGATATACTGCAGCAACTCATACGACATGTAGCACTGTATTACAACAGAATGCACATACTGCAGCAGCTCATAAAACAGGTGGCACTGTATTACAACAGAATGCACACACTGCAGCACATACAACAGGTAGCGCTGTATTATAACAAAATGCAGATATTGCAGCAGCTCATATAGCAGGTAGCACTTTATTACAACAGAGTGACATACTGCAGCTCATACAATAGGTAGCACTATATTAAAACAGAATGCACATACTGCAGAAGCTCATACAACAGGTAGCACTGTATAACAACAGAAAGTGCATACTGCAGCTCATGAAATAGGTAGCACTGTTTTACAACAGAGTGGACGTACTGCAGCAGCTCATACAAAAGGTAGCACAGTATTACAAGAGAATGCACATACTGCAGCTCATACACAATGTAACACTGTATTACATAGAATGCACATAGTGCAGTTCATACAACACGTAGGGCTGTATTACAACTGAATGCACATAGTGCTTCAGCTCATACAACAGGTAGAATTGTATTACAACAGAATGCACATACTGCAGCTCATACAACAGGTAACACCATATTACAACAGAATGCACATAATGCAGCTCATACAACAGGTAGCACTGTATTACAAGCGAATGTGCATACTGCAGCAGCTCATGCAACAGGCAGCACTGTATTACAAAAGAATGTACATACTGCAGCTCATTCAACAGGTAGGACTGTATTACAACACAACACACATACTGCAGCAGCTCATACAACAGGTAGCAAAGTATTACAACACAATGCACATACTGTGGCTCATACAACAGGTAGCACTGTATTACAACAGAATGCACAGATTGCAGTGACTCATACAACAGGTAGCACTGTTTTACAACAGAATGCCCACACTGCAGCATCTCATACAACAGGTAGCACTGTATTACAACAGAATGCACACACTGCAGCACATACAACAGGTAGCGCTGTATTACAACAAAATGCAGATACTGCAGCAGCTCATGTAGCAGGTAACACTGTATTACAACAGAGTGCATATACTGCAGCTCATACAACAGGTAGCACTATATTACAATGGAATGTACATACTGCAGAATCTCATACAACAGGTAGCACTGTATAACAACAGAATGTACATACTGCAGCTCATGCAATATGTAGCACTGTATTACAATAGAATGCACATAGTGCAGTTCATACAACAGGTAGCACTGTATTACAACAGAATGCACACAGTGCTTCAGCTCATACAATAGGTAGCACTGTATTACAAGAGAATGTGCATACTGCAGCTCATTCAACAGGTAGGACTGTATTACAACACAATGCACATACTGCAGGAGCTCATACAACAGATATCACTGCATTACAACATAATGGACATACTTCAGTTCATACAACAGGCAGTACTGTATTACACCAGAATGCACATACTGTAGCAGCTCATACAACAGGTAGCACTATATTACAACAGAGTGCACATACTGCAGCTCAAACAACAGGTAGCGCTGTATTATAACAAAATGCACATAGTTCAGCAGTTCATACAACAGGCAGCACTGTATTACAACAGACTGCACATACTGCAGCACATCATACAACAGGCTGCACCATATTACAAAAGAATGCACATATTGAAAGGGCTCATACAACAGGTAGTACTATATTACAACAGAGTGCATATACTGCAGGTCATACAACAGGTAGCACTGTGATACAACAGAATGTACATACTGTAGCAGCTCATACAACAGGTAGCAAAGTGTTACAACAGAATGCACATACTGCATCTCATACAATAGGTAGGACTATAATACAACAGAGTGCACATACTGCAGCTTAGACAACAGTCAGCACTGTATTAAAACAGAATGCACATACTGCAGCAGCTCATAGCCCAGGCAGCACTGTATTACAGCAGAATGAACATACTGCAGCAGCTCATACAACATGTAGCACTATATGACAACAGAGTGCACATACTGCAGGTCATACAACAGGTAGCACTGTATTACAACAGAATGCACATACTGCAGCACCTCATACAACAGGTTTCACTGTATTACAACATAATGCACATGCTGCAGCAGCTCATGCAGCAGGTAGAAAAGTATTACAACACAATGCACATACTGCAGCACATACAACAGGTAGCACGGTGTTACAACAGAATGCACATAATGCAGCTCATACAACAGCTAGCACTGGATTACAACAGAATTCACATACTGCAGCAGCTCATACAACAGGCAGCACTATATTACAATGTAATGCACATACTGAAGCTCATTCAACAGGTAGGACTGTATTACAACACAATGCACATACTGCAGCAGCTCAAACAACAGGTGGCACTGTATTAAAACAGAATGCACATACTGCAGCAGTTCATAAATCAGGTAGCACTGTATTACAACAGAATGTATGTACTGCAGCAGCTCATACAATAGGTAGCAAAGTGTTACAAAAGAATGCACATACTGCAACTCATACAACAGGTAGCACTATATTACAACAGAGTGCACATACTGCAGCTCAGACAACAGGTAGCACTGTATTACAACAGAGTGCACATACTGCAGCAGCTCATACAACAGGCAGCGCTGTATTACAACAGAATTAACAGACTGCAACAGCTTATACAACAGGTAGCACTATATTACAACAGAGTGCACATACTGCAGGTCATACAACAGGTAGCACTGTATTACAACAGAATGCATAGAGTGCAGCAGCTCATACAACAGGTAGCACTGCATTACAACAGAATGCACATACTGCAGCAGGTCATACAACATGTAGTACTGTATTACAACAGAATTCACATACTGCAGCAGCTCATACAACAGGGTGCACTATATTAAAACAGAATACACATACTGCAGCAGCTCATACAACAGGTAGGTCTGTATTACAACAGAATGCACATACTGCAGCAGTTCATAAATCAAGTAGCACTGTATTACAAAAGAATGGACATACTGCAGCAGCTCATACTACAGGTAGCACTGTATTATAACATAATTCACATACTGCTGCAGTTGATAGAACAGGTAGCACTGTATTACAACAGAAGGCACATACTGCAGCAGCTCATACAACAGTTTGCACTGTATTAGAAGAGAATGCACATACTGCAGCCCATACAACAGGTAGCACTGCATTACAGCAGAATGCACATACTGCAGCTTGTACAACAGATAGCACTGTATTACAACAGAATGCACACACTGCAGCAGCTCATACAGCAGACAGCACTGTATTACAACAGCATTCACATACTGCAGTGCATAAAACAGGTAGCAGTGTATTGCAACAGAGAGCACATACTGCAGCTCATACAACAGGCAGCACTGTATTACAACAGAATGCACATGCTGCAGTTCATACAACAGGTAGCACTGTATTACAACAGAATGCACACAGTGCAGCAGCTCATACAACAGGTAGCACTGTATAACAACAGAATGCACGTACTGCATCAGCTCATACAACAGGTAGCACTGTGTTACAATAGAATGCACATACTGCAGCAGCTCATACAAGAGGTAACAATGTATTAGAACAGAATGCACATACTGCAGCTTATACAACAGGTAGCATGGTATTACAACAGAATGGACATAATGCAGCTCATACAACAGGTAGCACTGTATTACAACAGAATGTGCATACTGCAGCAGCTCATACAACAGGCAGCACTGTATTACAACAGAATGCACATACTGCAGCTCATTCAACAGGTAGGACTGTAATACAACACAATGCACATACTGCAGGAGCTCATACAACAGATAACACTGCATTACAACAGAATGGACATACTTCAGCTAATACAACAGGCAGTACTGTATTACAAAAGAAGGCACATACTGCAGGAGCTCATACAACAGGTAGCACTGTATTACATCAGAATGCACATATTGTAGCAGCTCATGCAACAGGTAGCACTGTATTACAACAGAATGCACATACTGCAGCCCATACAACAGGCAGCACTGTAGTACAACAGAATGCACATAGTGCAACAGCTCATACAACAGGCAGCACTGTATTACAACAGAATGCACATACTCCATTTCATACAAGTAGCACTGTTACAATAGAATGCACTTACTGCAGCAGCTCATACAACAGATAGCACTGTATTACAAAATAATGCACATACCGCAGCTCATATAACAGGTAGCACTGTATTACAACATAATGCACATGCTGTAGCAGCTCATGCAGCAGGTAGCAAAGTATTACAACGCAATGCACATACTGCAGCTCATACAACAAGTAGCACGGTGTTACAACAGAATGCACATAATGCAGGTCATACAACAAGTAGCACTGGATTACAACAGAATTCGCATACGGCAGCAGCTCATACAACAGGCAGCACTGTATTACAACAGAATGTACATACTGCAGCTCATTCAACAGGTAGGACTGTATTACAACACAATGCACATACTGCAGCAGCTCATACAACAGGTAGCACTGTATTAAAACAGAATGCACATACTGCAGCAGTAATCAGGTAGCGCTGTATTACAACAGAATGCACATACTGCAGCAGCTCATACTACAGGTAGCCCTGTGTTACAATATAATACATATAGTGCAGCAGCTCATGCTATAGGTACTGCTGTATTACAAAAGAATGCACATACTGTGGCAGCTCATACAACAGTCGCACTGTATTACAACAGAATACACATACTGCAGCAGCTCATACAACAGCCAGCACTGTATTACAACAGAATGCACATACTGTAGCAGCTCATACAACATGTAGCACTGTATTACAACATACTGCACATACTGCAGTGACTCATACAACAGGTAGCAGTGCATTACAACAGAATGCACATACTGCAGCTCTTACAACAGGTAGGACTTTATTATAACAGAATGCACATACCGCAGCAGCTCATACAACAGGCAGCACTGTATTACAACTAAATGCACATACTGCAGCTCATACAACAGGTAGCACTGTATTACATTAAAATGCACATATTGTAGCAGCTCATTCAACAGGTAGCACTGTTTTACAATAGAATGCACATACTGCAGCTCATACAACAGGTAGCACTGTATTACAACAGAATGCGCATACTGCAGTTCATACAACAGGTAGCACTGTATTACAACAGAATGCACATAGTGCAGCAGCTCATAAAACAGGTAGCATTGTATAACAACAGAATGCACATACTGCAGCAGCTCATAGAACAGGTAGCTCTATGTTACAATAGAATGCACATACCGCAGCAGCTCATACAACAGATAGCACTGTATTACAACAGAATGCACATACTGTAGCTCATATAACAGGTAGCACTGTATTACAACATAATGCACGTACTGCAGCAGATCATACAGCAGTTAGCAAAGTATTACAATACAATGCACATACTGCAGCTCATACAACAGGTTGCATGGTGTTACAACAGAATGCGCATAATGCAGCTCATACAAAAGGTAGCACTGGATTACAACAGAATTTGCATACTGCAGCAGCTCATACAACAGGCAGCACTGTATTAAACAGAATGCACATACTGCAGCTCATTCAACAGGTAGGACTGTATTACAACACAATGCACATACTGCAGGAGCTCATACAACAGGCTGCACTGTATTACAAAAGAATGCACATACTGCAGCACCTCATACAACAGGTTTCACTGTATTACAACAGAATGCACATACTGCAGCAGCTCATACAACAGGTAGCACTGTATTACAAAAGAATGCACATACTGCAGCAGCGCATACAAAAGGTAGCACTATATTACAACAGAGTGCATATACTGCAGCTCAAACAACAGGTAGCACTGTATTACAAGAAAATGCACATACTGCAGCAGCTCATACAACAGGTAGCACTGTATTACAACAGAGTGCACATACTGCAGCAGCTCATACAACAGGTGGCACTGTATTACAACAGAATGCACATACTGCAGCAGCTCATACAACAGGTAGCACTGTATTACAACAGAATGCACATACTGCAGCAGCTCATACAACATATAGTACTGTATTACAACAGAATGCACATACTGCAGCAGTTCATACAACAGGCTGCACTGTATTAAAACAGAATACACATACTGCAGCAGCTCATACAACAGGTAGCACTGTATTACAACAGAATGCACATACTGCAGCAGCTCATACAACAGGTAGCACTGTATTACAACAGAATGCACATACTGCAGCAGCTCATACAACAGGTAGCACTGTATTACAACAGAATGCACATACTGCAGCTCATACAACAGGTAGCACTGTATTACAACAGAATGCACATACTGCAGCTCATACAACAGGTAGCACTGTATTACAACAGAATGCACACACTGCAGCAGCTCATACATCATGCAACACTGTATTACAACAGCAAGCACATACTACAGCTCATACAACAGGTAGCACTGTATTACAACAGAATGCACATACTGCAGTTCATACAACAGGTAGCACTGTATTACAACAGAATTCACATAGTGCAGCAGCTCATACAACAGGTAGCACTGTATTACAACAGAATGCACATACTGCAGCTCATACAACAGGTAGCACTGTATTACAACAGAATGCACATACTGCAGCAGCTCATACAACAGGTAGCACTGTATTACAACAGAATGCACATACTGCAGCAGCTCATACAACAGGTAGCACTGTATTACAACAGAATGCACATACTGCAGCAGCTCATACAAGAGGTAGCAATTTATTAGAACAGAATGCACATACTGCAGCTCATACAACAGGTAGCATGGTGTTACAACAGAATGCACATAATGCAGCTCATACAACAGGTAGCACTGGATTACAACAGAATTCACATACTGCAGCAGCTCATACAACAGGCAGCACTGTATTACAACAGAATGCACATACTGCAGCTCATTCAACAGGTAGGACTGTATTACAACACAATGCACATACTGCAGCAGCTCATACAACAGGTAGCACTGTATTAAAACAGAATGCACATACTGCAGCAGTTCATAAATCAGGTAGCACTGTATTACAACAGAATGTACGTACTGCAGCAGCTCATACAACAGGTAGCAAAGTGTTACAACAGAATGCACATACTGCAACTCATACAACAGGTAGCACTATATTACAACAGAGTGCACATACTGCAGCTCAGACAACAGGCAGCACTGTATTACAACAGAGTGCACATACTGCAGCAGCTCATACAACAGGTAGCACTATATTACAACACAGTGCACATACTGCAGGTCATACAACAGGTAGCACTGTATTACAACAGAATGCATAGTGTGCAGCAGCTCATACAACAGGTAGCACTGTATTACAACAGAATGCACATACTGCAGCAGCTCATACAACAGGTTGCACTGTATTAAAACAGAATACACATACTGCAGCAGCTCATACAACAGGTAGGTCTGTATTACAACAGAATGCACATACTGCAGCAGTTCAAAATCAGGTAGCACTGTATTACAACAGAATGCACATACTGCAGCAGCTCATACAACAGTTTGCACTGTATTAGAACAGAATGCACATACTGCAGCTCATACAACAGGTAGCACTGCATTACAACAGAATGCACATACTGCAGCTTATACAACAGATAGCACTGTATTACAACAGAATGCACACACTGCAGCAGCTCATACAGCAGGCAGCACTGTATTACAACAGCATGCACATACTGCAGCGCATAAAACAGGTAGCAGTGTATTACAACAGAGAGCACATAGTGCAGCTCATACAATAGGTGGCACTGTATTACATCAGAATGCACATATTGTAGCAGCTCATGCAACAGGTAGCACTGTATTACAACAGAATTAACATACTGCAGCTCATACAACAGGCAGCACTGTATTACAACAGAATGCACATGATGCAGTTCATACAACAGGTAGCAGTGTATTGCAACAGAGAGCACATACTGCAGCTTGTACAACAGATAGCACTGTATTACAACAGAATGCACATACTGCAGCAGCTCATACAACAGGTAGCACTGTATTACAACAGAATGCACATACTGCAGCTCATACAACAGGCAGCACTGTATTACAACAGAATGCACATAATGCAGCTCATACAACAGGTAGCACTGTATTACAACAGAATGCATATACTGCAGCAGCTCATACATCAGGCAGCACTGTATTACCACAGAATACACATACTGCAGCAGCTCATACAACAGGTAGTACTGTATTACAACAGAATGCACGTACTACAGCAGCTCATCCAACAGGTAACACTGTATTACTATTGAATGCACTTACTGCAACAGCTCATACAACAGGTAGCACTGTATTAAAACAGACTGCACATACTGCAGTGACTCATACAACAGGCAGCACTGTATTACAACTGAATGCACATAATGCAGCTCATACAACAGGTAGCACTGTATTACAAAAGAATGCATGTACTGCAGCAGCTCATAGAACAGGCAGCACTGTATTACAACTAAATGCACATACTGCAGCTCATACAACAGGTAGCACTGTATTATAACTGAATGCACATATTGCAGCTCATACAACAGGTAGCACTGTATTACAACAGAATGCACATACTGCAGCAGCTCATACAACAGGCAGCACTGTATTACAACAGAATGCACATACTGCAGCAGCTCATACAACAGGTAGCACTGTATTACAACAGAATGCACATATTGTAGCAGCCCATGCAACAGGTAGCACTGTATTACAACAGAATGCACATACTGCAGCAGCTCATACAACAGGCAGCACTGTATTACAACAGAATGCACATACTGCAGCTCATTCAACAGGTAGGACTGTATTACAACACAATGCACATACTGCAGCAGCTCATACAACAGGTAGCACTGTATTAAAACAGAATGCACATACTGCAGCAGTTCATAAATCAGGTAGCACTGTATTACAACAGAATGCACGTACTGCAGCAGCTCATACAACAGGTAGCAAAATGTTACAACAGAATGCACATACTGCAGCTCATACAACAGGTAGCACTATATTACAACACAGTGCACATACTGCAGCTCAGACAACAGGCAGCACTGTATTACAACAGAGTGCACATACTGCAGCAGCTCATACAACAGGCAGCACTGTATTACAACAGAATTAACATACTGCAGCAGCTTATACAACAGGTAGCACTATATTACAACAGAGTGCACATACTGCAGGTCATACAACAGGTAGCACTGTATTACAACAGAATGCATAGAGTGCAGCAGCTCATACAACAGGTAGCACTGAATTACAACAGAATGCACATACTGCAGCAGTTCATAAATCAGGTAGCACTGTATTACAAAAGAATGGACATACTGCAGCAGCTCATACTACAGGTAACACTGTATTACAACAGAATGCACATACTGCAGCAGCTCATACAACAGTTTGGACTGTATTAGAACAGAATGCACATACTGCAGCTCGTACAACAAGTAGCACTGCATTACAACAGAATGCACATACTGCAGCAGCTCAGGCAACATGTAGTACTTTATTACAACAGAATGCACATACTGCAGCTGCTCATACAACAGGTTGCACTGTATTAAAACAGAATACACATACTGCAGCAGCTCATACAACAGGTAGGTCTGTATTACAACAGAATGCACATACTGCAGCAGTTCATAAATCAGGTAGCACTGTATTACAAAAGAATGCACATACTGCAGCAGCTCATACTACAGGTAGCACTGTATTATAACAGAATTGACATACTGCTGCAGCTGATACAACAGGTAGCACTGTATTACAACAGAATGCACATACTGCAGCAGCTCATACAACAGTTTGCACTGTATTAGAACAGAATGCACATACTGCAGCTCATACAACAGGTAGCACTGCATTACAACATAATGCACATACTGCAGCAGCTCATACAGCATGCAGCACTGTATTACAACAGCATGCACATACTGCAGGAGCTCATACAACACGTAGCACTGTATTACATCAGAATGCACATATTGTAGCAGCTCATGCAACAGGTAGCACTGTATTACAACAGAATGCACATACTGCAGCTCATACAACAGGCAGCACTGTATTACAACAGAATGCACATAGTGCAGCAGCTCATACAACAGGCAGCACTGTATTACAACAGAATGCACATACTGCAGTTCATACAAGTAGCACTGTGTTACAATAGAATGCACATACTGCAGCAGCTCATACAACAGATAGCACTGTATTACAAAATAATGCACATACCGCAGCTCATATAACAGGTAGCACTGTATTACAACATAATGCACGTGCTGCAGCAGCTCATGCAGCAGGTAGCAAAGTATTACAACACAATGCACATACTGCAGCTCATACAACAGGTTGCATGGTGTTACAACAGAATGCACATAATGCATCTCATACAACAGGTAGCACTGGATTACAACAGAATTTGCATACTGCAGGAGCTCATACAACAGACAGCACTGTATTACAACAGAATACACATACTGCAGCAGCTCATACAACAGGTAGTACTGTATTACAACAGAATGCACGTACTGCAGCAGCTCATACAACAGGTAGCACTGTATTACTATAGAATGCACTTACTGCAGCAGCTCATACAACAGGTAGACACTGTATTAAAACAGACTACACATACTGCAGTGACTCATACAACAGGTAGCAGTGCATTACAACAGAATGCACATACTGCAGCTCATACAACAGGTAGGACTTTATTATAACAGAATGCACATACTGCAGCAGCTCATGCAACAGGCAGCACTGTATTACAACTGAATGCACATAATGCAACTCATACAACAGGTAGCGCTGTATTACATCAGAATGCACATACTGCAGCTCATACAACAGGTAGGACTTTATTATAACAGAATGCACATACTGCAGCAGCTCATGCAACAGGCAGCACTGTATTACAACTGAATGCACATACTGCAGCAGCTCATACAACAGGCAGCACTGTATTACAACAGAATGCACATACTGCAGCTCATTCAACAGGTAGGACTGTGTTACAACACAATGCACATACTGCAGCAGCTCAAACAAAAGGTAGCACTGTATTAAAACAGAATGCACATACTGCAGCAGTTCATAAATCAGGTAGCACTGTATTACAACAAAATGTACGTACTGCAGCAGCTCATACAATAGGTAGCAATGTGTTAGAACAGAATGCACATACTGCAACTCATACAACAGGTAGCACTATATTACAACAGAGTGCACATACTGCAGCTCAGACAACAGGCAGCACTGTATTACAACAGAGTGCACATACTGCAGCAGCTCATACAACAGGCAGCACTGTATTACAACAGAATTAATATACTGCAACAGCTTATACAACAGGTAGCACTATATTACAACAGGGTGCACATACTGCAGGTCATACAACAGGTAGCACTGTATTACAACAGAATGCATAGAGTGCAGCAGCTCATACAACAGGTAGCACTGAATTACAACAGAATGCACATACTGCAGCAGCTCATACAACAGGTTGCACTGTATTAAAACAGAATACACATACTGCAGCAGCTCATACAACAGGTAGGTCTGTATTACAACAGAATGCACATACTGCAGCAGTTCATAAATCAGGTAGCACTGTATTACAAAAGAATGGACATACTGCAGGAGCTCATAAAACAGGTAGCACTGTATTACATCCAAATGCACATATTGTAGCAGCTCATGCAACAGGTAGCACTGTATTACAACAGAATGCACATACTGCAGCTCGTACAACAAGTAGCACTGCATTACAACAGAATGCACATACTGCAGCAGCTCAGGCAACATGTAGTACTGTATTACAACAGAATGCACATACTGCAGCTGCTCATACAACAGGTTGCACTGTATTAAAACAGAATACACATACTGCAGCAGCTCATACAACAGGTAGGTCTGTATTACAACAGAATGAACATACTGCAGCAGTTCATAAATCAGGTAGCACTATATTACAAAAAAATGCACATACTGCAGCAGCTCATACAACCGTTTGCACTGTATTAGAACAGAATGCACATACTGCAGCTCATACAACAGGTAGCACTGCATTACAACATAATGCACATACTGAAGCAGCTCATACAGCATGCAGCACTGTATTACAACAGCATGCACATACTGCAGGAGCTCATAAAACAGGTAGCACTGTATTACATCCGAATGCACATATTGTAGCAACTCATGCAACAGGTAGCACTGTATTACAACAGAATGCACATACTGCAGCTCATACAACAGGCAGCACTGTATTACAACAGAATGCTCATACTGAAGTTCATACGACAAGTAGCACTGTGTTACAATAGAATGCACATACTGCAGTAGCTCATACAACAGATAGCACTGTATTACAAAAGAATGCACATACTGCGGCTCATATAAAAAGTAGCACTGTATTACAACATAATTCATGTGCTGCAGCAGCTCATGCAGAAGGTAGCAAAGTATTACAACACAATGCACATACTGAAGCTCATACAACAGGTTGCACGGTGTTACAACAGAATGCACATAATGCATCTCATACAACATGTAGCACTGGATTACAACAGAATTTGCATACTGCAGGAGCTCATACAACAGGCAGCACTGTATTACAACAGAATGCACATACTGCAGCTCATTCAATAGGTAGGACTGTATTACAACACAGTGCACATACTGCAGCAGCTCATACAACAGGTAGCACTGTATTAAAACAGAATGCACATACTGCAGCAGTTCATAAATCAGGTAGCACTGTATTACAACAGAATGCACATACCTCAGCAGCTCATACTACAGGTAGCACTGTATTACAGTAGAATGCACATAGTGCAGCAGCTCATGCAACAGGTACTGCTGTATTACAACAGAATCAGAATGCACATAGTGCAGCAGCTCATGCAACAGGTACTGCTGTATTACAACAGAATGCACATACTGTGGCAGCTCATACAACAGGTAGGACTTTATTATAACAGAATGCACATACTGCAGCAGCTCATGCAACAGGTAGCACTGTATTACAACTGAATGCACATACTGCAACTCATACAACAGGTAGCACTGTATTACATCAGAATGCACATATTGTAGCAGCCCATGCAACAGGTAGCACTGTATTACAACAGAATGCACATACTGCAGCAGCTCATACAACAGGCAGCACTGTATTACAACAGAATGCACATATTCATAGGTTCATAGGTTCATAGGTTCATACTAGGCTATCTGCCCTAGGGCATTTATAAGCCTAGCCAGAATGTGTTTGGCTTTCGCCACCCATTTTAAATTTATTTTGCTATGCCCTTTTCCGAGGCTAGTATACTGTGCCTCTGTCTAACAGTGACACAGAAGTGATACCCGGGGTAAACCTACGATCTCCCACCCACTCATCAAGATTCCTCTTGAAGAGAGTCAATGAGGGACTCTGCCTAACCTTGACTGGGATTTTATTCCAGAGTGAAGGGAGCCTCTGGGTTATGAATCTGTCCCTCCAGCATGTCCTATTTATTTCAGTGCTGAGGTTCAAGTCTCTCAAGCGCATAGCTTGATGGGATTTGGATTTTCTGAGGTGCAGCATGTCCTTTAATTCCGGGTTGGACATGGCTTTATACGTCAGGCACAGATCGCCTCTGAACAGGCGGTATGCCACTGAGTAGAGCTGGAGTTTTTTTTTAACCGGGCAGCATATGGCATCTGTTTGAGCCCTTTGATCCTCTTGGTGAGGGACTTTTGGGGTCTTTCCAGTTGCTGCAGGTGTCTGGTAAGGTACATCCCAAAAGGGGCATTGTACTCAATTATGGGCCTGATGAGGGATGAGTAAAGAGGCACGATGACCTCCCCTGATCTAGATGTGAATCCCTTCATGATTAGGTGGGCTATATAAAATATTTTTCTAACCACTTTGGCCACGTGGTTGTCAAATGAGAGATTGCTATCAACTTGGGTCCCCAGGTCCCTAATACTTCTTCTGTACTTAATGGATTACCACCTATGTGATAATTTGTGGGCACTTTGTTTTTGCCAAAGGGGATGACTATACACTTTTTGGTATTTAGCTTGAGGCCATGGCTCTGACACCAGTTGTCTGTTTCTATGAGGCCCTTTTGGAGGATGCTTGTGTCGGCTGGAGAGTTGATTATGGCGCCCAGTTTGCAGTCATCTGCGAACTTGGTGAGCCACAGTCCTTCCATGTTGGCCTGTACCTCCGAGAAATATATACCGAACAAGAGAGGTCCCAGGACTGAGCCTTGTGGGACACCACTTGTAACTGGTTTGGAGTCTGACATGGCTCCAGCAATTCTAACCATGTGGGTTCTGTCCTTGAGCCAGTTTGCAATCCATCTAGTGACATAGGGGTTTATATTTAAGCTGGTGAGCTTATCTGTAATGCCCAAGTGGGGTATTGTATCGAAGGCTTTTGCGAGGTCCAGGTAGGCTGTGTGGACCACCTTCCCCTCGTCAATGGCCTTGGTGACTGTTTCAAAGAAATCAACCAGGTTTAAGAGGCAGGATCTGCCCTTAACAAAGCCGAACTGGGTAGGATCCAGTGTTTGTAGGTCCCCAATATCTTTATTTATGAGTTCCATGATGATCCTTTCCATAGCTTTGCAGACCAAGCTAGTCAGGCTTATGGGGTGATAGTTTCCAGGATCCGTTGAGGCACCACCTTTATGGAGAGGGACCACTGTTGCTGTACACCACTCTTTGGGCTCATATCCTGTAGTAAGGCTGAGATTGAACAGTAGTTTTATATTTGGGTTTAGCTCTTCTTGGAGTTCATGTAGGACGCAGCCCGAGACACCGTCTGGTCCCATTGATTCTGTGTTTTTTGCTTTGGAGAGGGCGGCTCTTACATGAGCATCTGAGATGTCAGGGGGGCAGCACTTTGCTGGGATAGATATTTGCCCTTTTGGTGGGGAGGGGGTGGAGAAGTTTGCGCTGAACCTGTCAGCTAGGATGTTGGCAATGTCTGTTGTTCGGTGTATTTTTTGTCATTTTGGACTAATTCTGAGCATATCTGGGAATTCCCACCCAGGTTCCTAACATAACTAAAGAAAGCCTTGTGATTATCCTTAGTGCCCTATGCAATTTTTCTCTCGAAGCTGGCCTTAGACAATTTTATGTGTGCCTGTAGTTTTTTGCTAATACTGATCAGTGATGCCTTCACTTTTTGGGATTTTGCTCTATCATTTAGTAGCTTCCTCCTTCTATTGTATAGTTTGTTTATGGCTGGGGTCCACCAGACAGGACGTCTGCCTTTGGAGGATTGGGTCTTGGTTTTATTTGGGATCGCATGATCCATGCATTCCTGAAGGTGTTCATAGAATGCGTTTATAAAGGATTCTGTGGTCTGGGCTGTATTTTCCACAGGCCCGGGGGCTTTGAAGGATTCCACCTCAGTTTTGAGGAGTGTGAAATTTGCTTTAGAGAAGTTTTTCACTGTGGTGTTCTGGGCAGGGGGTGGGGTCGGCATGTGAATATCCAGTGAGATTAGTTTATGGTCTGATCTTACCAGTGAGGGATACACATCTGGTCTGGAGCATAGAGTCCCCATGTTGGTGATGATCAGGTCCAGTATGTTTTCCCCTCTTGTGGGAGTGGTAACAAGTTGTTCCATAGCATTTGAGTCTATAAATTCTAAGAACCTTTGGGCTAGGATGTTGGAGCTAGAGTAATGCTCCCAGTCTATGTTTGGATAGTTGAAGTTGCCCAATATAATGGTGTTTGGAGAGACCTTCATATTTTCCAGTGTTCTCAGGAAGGCCGAGTGGGGTTCCTGGGTTTGGGAGGGTGGTCTGTAGCAGGCTATAAACTGGAAGGCAGTTTTACCCAGTGTTAGTTGCACATGGATAGTCTCTGATGCTTCGTGCTTTGCCACCAACCTGGAGGTGTGGGTATCTTTGATGAATATTGATACTCCCCCTCCTTTTGTGGTTTGGTCCAAGTTTTGGGGCTGAAAAGCATGGTATGAGGTATAACCTGGTAGTGCTGGGGTGCTCTCGGGAGCCCTGAACCAGGTTTCTGTTACTGCACAGATATCGATGTTCTCCATGCTAAGGAGAGTTTTGAGTGCGTGCATCTTGAGGTTTAGACTTCTGGCATTGAGTAGCATTACTCTTAGTTTCTTATACCTTGTGATACCTATGGAGGTGGGTTTGTCTTTTGAGCCTTGCCTAAAAAAGGCACTATGGGGTAGCAAGAGCCTTTGCCAATATCCGAAAGCCCAGGGGTGACAGGTGCAAGCCGCCCCTAGCGAAGCATCGTGGCTTGTCGAGCATATCATCCCAAGCTGACAGGCATTGGATCCCCTTTGAATGACACCAGTACTTAAGCCAATTGTTGAAATTGATCATCTTGTCTTCATATTGTGGCATCATTCTTGGTGAGGGTAAGATGCTACTCAAGGTCAGGGTCATACCGGCCTGGGCTACATGCTCAGAGAGCTCCTTTATGTCTCTTTTCATGTAGTCCAGGGAGGTACATCTCAGGTCATTCATACCAGCATGGACAATGACTGAGTCATATTTGTACTTGCCTTGGAGTGACCTGAGTGCTTGTGTTATGTGGCGGATCCTAGCGCCCGACAGGCTGCTGACCGTGACCCTCTCCTTGTTCAGCCTGGTGAGCAGGACGCCAGTGTGCCTGATGATAGAGTCGCCTATTACAAGTGTATCAGGTGTGTTGTTTAGTCTTAAGGGCGGTGACTGTTCGACACACTGGCTTTGTGAGATATGTGTTGCACGTGTTTTGCTTTGGGGTAGCGGCTGCTTGGGTGTCTGCTTTGGAGGTCACTGCTGCTTCAGCAGATCTTTATTTAGAGCCTCCGAGTATGTTTTTGTGTGATTATGTGTTTGGTTTGCTGTCGTGGTAGGTCTGTGTGAGACTGGAATTGTAGTGAGTGTGGTTTCCTTTTCCTCCTGACTGGATATGCCAGTACTGATACTGATACTCACACAACAGGCAGCACTGTATTACAACAGAATGCACATATTGAAGTTTATTCAACAGGTAGGACTGTATTACAACACAATGCACATACTGCAGCAGCTCAAAGAACAGGTAGCACTGTATTAAAACAGAATGCACATACTGCAACACATACAACAGGTAGCACTGTATTACATCAGAATGCACATATTGTAGCAGGTCATGCAACAGGTAGCACTGTATTGCAGCAGAATGCACATACTGCAGCTCATTCAACAGGTAGGACTGTATTACAACACAATACACATACTGCAGCAGCTCAAACAAAAGGTAGCACTGTATTAAAACAGAATGCACATACTGCAGCAGTTCATACATCAGTTAGCACTGTATTACAATAGAATGTACATACTGCAGCAGCTCATAAAATAGGTAGCAATGTGTTAGAACAGAATTCACATACTGCAACTCATACAACAGGTAGCACTATATTACAACAGAGTGCACATACTGCAGCTCATACAACAGGCAGCACTGTATTACAATAGAATTAACATACTGCAACAGCTTATACAACAGGTAGCACTACATTACAACAGAGTGCACATACTGCAGGTCATACAACAGGTAGCACTGTATTATAACAGAATGCATAGAGTGCAGCAGCTCATACAACAGGTAGCACTGTATTACAACAGAATGCACATACTGCAGCAGCTCATACAAAATGTAGTACTGTATTACAACAGAATGCACATACTGCAGCAGTTCATAAATCAGGTAGCACTGTATTACAAAAGAATGCACATACTTCAGCAGCTCATACTACAGATAGCACTGTATTATAACAGAATTTACGTACTGCTTCAGCTGATAGAACAGGTAGCACTGTATTACAACAGAATGCACACACTGCATCAGCTCATACAGCAGGCAACACTGTATTACAACAGAATGCACATACTGCAGTTCATACAACAGATAGCACTGTATTACAACAGAATGCACATAGTGCAGCAGCTCATACAACAGGTAGCTGTGTATAACAACAGAATGCATGTACTGCATCAGCTCATACAACAGGTAGCACTGTATTACAATAGAATGCACATACTGCAGCAGCTCATACAAGAGATAGCAATGTATTAGAACAGAATGTACATACTGCAGCTCATACAACAGGTAGCACTGTATTACAACAGAATGTGCATACTGCAGCAGCTCATACAACAGGTAGCTGTGTATAACAACAGAATGCATGTACTGCATCAGCTCATACAACAGGTAGCACTGTATTACAATAGAATGCACATACTGCAGCAGCTCATACAAGAGATAGCAATGTATTAGAACAGAATGTACATACTGCAGCTCATACAACAGGTAGCACTGTATTACAACAGAATGCATGTACTGCAGCAGCTCATACAACAGGTAGCAAAGTATTACTACACAATGCACATACTGCAGCTTATACAACAGGTAGCATGGTATTACAACAGAATGGACATAATGCAGCTCATACAACAGGTAGCACTGTATTACAACAGAATGTGCATACTGCAGCAGCTCATACAACAGGCAGCACTCTATTACAACAGAATGCACATACTGCAGATCAATCAACAGGCAGGACTGTAATACAACACAATGCACATAGTGCAGGAGCTCATACAACAGATAACACTGCATTACAACATAATGGACATATTGTAGCAGCTCATGCAACAGGTAGCACTGTATTACAACAGAATGCACATACTGCAGCTCATACAACAGGCAGCCCTGTATTACAACAGAATGCACATAGTGCAGCAGCTCATACAACAGGCAGCACTGTATTACAACAGAATGCACATAGTGCAGCAGCTCATACAACAGGCAGCACTGTATTACAACAGAATGCACATACTGCAGTTCATACAAGTAGCACTGTGTTACAATAGAATGCACATACTGCAGCAGCTCATACAACAGATAACACTGTATTACAAAATAATGCACATACCACAGCTCATATAACAGGAAGCACTGTATTACCACATAATGCATGTGCTGCAGCAGCTCATGCAGCAGGTAGCAAAGTATTGCAAACACAATGCATATACTGCAGCTCATTGAATAGGTAGCATGGTGTTACAACAGAATGCACATAATGCAGCTCATACAACAACTAGCACTGGATTACAACAGAATTCACATACTGCAGCAGCTCATACAACAGGCAACACTATATTACAACAGAATGAACATACTGCAGCTCATTCAACAGGTAGGACTGTATTACAACACAATGCACATACTGCAGCAGTTCATCAATCAAGTAGCAACGTACAACAAGTACAGTTATAGGCAGCGCAGCACATCATATAGGGAGCAATGTGTTACAACAGAATACACATACTGCAACTCATAGTTCATATCAAGGTAGCACTATATTACAACAGCATGTATGTACTGCAGCAGCTCATACAATAGGGAGCAATGTGTTACAACAGAATGCACATACTGCAACTCATACATCAGGTAGCACTATATTACAACAGAGAGCAAATACTGCAGCTCAGACAACAGGCAGCACTGTATTACAACAGAATGGACATACTGCAGCTCATACTACAGGTAGCAATGTATTATAACAGAATGCACATACTGCTGCAGCTGATAGAACAGGTAGCACTGTATTACAACAGAATGCACATACTGCAGCAGCTCATACAACAGTTTGCACTGTATTAGAACAGAATGCACATACTGCAGCTCATACAACAAGTAGCACTGCATAACAACAGAATGCACATACTGCAGCTTGTACAACAGATAGCACTGTATTACAACAGAATGCACACACTGCAGCAGCTCATACAGCAGGCAGCACAGTATTACAACAGCATGCACATACTGCAGCGCATAAAAAAGGTAGCAGTGTATTACAACAGAAAGCACATAGTGTAGCTCATACAATAGGTGGCACTGTATTATATCAGAGTGCACATATTGTAGCAACTCAGGCAACAGGTAGCTCTGTATTACAACAGAATTAACATACTGCAGGTCATACAACAGGCAGCACTGTATTACAACAGAATGCACATACTGCAGTTCATACAACAGGTAGCACTGTATTACAACAGAATGCACATAGTGCAGCAGCTCATACAACAGGTAGCACTGTATAACAACAGAATGCGCGTACTGCATCAGCTCATACAACAGGCAGCACTGTGTTACAATAGAATGCATATATTGCAGCAGCTCATACAAGAGGTAGCAATGTATTAGAACAGAATGCACATACTGCAGCTCATACAACAGGTAGCACTGTATTACAACAGAATGCACATACTGCAGCAGCTCATACAACAGGTAGAAAAGTATTACTACACAATTCACATACTGCACCTTATACAACACGCAGCATGGTATTACAGCAGAATGGACATAATGCATCTCATACAAGAGGCAGCACTGTATTACAACAGAATGCACATACTGCAGCTCATTCAACAGGTAGGACTGTAATACAACACAATGCACTTACTGCAGGAGCTCATACAACAGATAACACTGCATTACAACAGAATGGACATACTTCAACTAATACAACAGGCAGTACTGTGTCACAAATGAATGCACATACTGCAGGAGCTCATACAACAGGTAGCACTGTATTACATCAGAATGCACATATTGTAGCAGCTCATGCAACAGGTAGCACTGTATTACAACAGAATGCACATACTGCAACTCATACAACAGGCAGCACTGTATTACAACAGAATGCACGTAGTGCAGCAGCTCATACAAGAGGCAGCACTGTATTACAACAGAATGCACATACTGCAGTTCATACAACAAGTAGCACTGTGTTACAATAGCATGCACATACTGCAGCAGCTCATACAACAGATAGCACTGTATTACAACAGAATGCACATACCGCAGCTCATATAACAGGTAGCACTGTATTATAACATAATGTTCGTGCTGCAGCAGCTGATGCAAGCAGGTAGCAAAGTATTACAACACAATGCACATACTGCAGCTCTTACAACAGGTAGCATGGTATTGTAACAGAATGCACATAATGGAGCTCATACAACAGGTATGAGCTGCATTATGTGCAGCTCATAATGCAGCTCATACAACAGGTAGCACTGGATTACAACAGAATTTGCACACTGCAGCAGCTCACAGAACAGGCAGCACTGTATTACAACAGAATGCACACACTGCAGCTCATTCAACAGGTAGGACTGTATTACAACACAATGCACATACTGCAGCAGCTAATAAATCAGGTAGCACTGTATTACAACAGAATGCACATACCGCAGCAGCTCATGCTACAGGTAGCACTGTATTGCAGTAGAATGCAAATAGTACAGCAGTTCATGCAACAGGTACTGCTGTATTACAACAGAATACACATACTGTGGCAGCTCATACAACAGGTAGCACTGTATTACAACAAAATACACATACTGCAGCAGCTCATACAACAGGTGGTACTGTATTACAACAGAATGCATGTACTGCAGCAGCTCATACAACAGGTAGCACTGTATTACTATAGAATGCGCTTACTGCAGCAGCTCATACAATAGCCAACACTGTATTTCAACAGAATGCACATACTGTAGCAGCTCATACAACAGGTACACACTGTATTAAAACAGACTACAGATACTGCAGTGACTCATCCAGCAGGTAGCAGTGCATTACAACAGAATGCACATAATTCAGCTCATACAACAGGTAGGACTTTATTATAACAGAATGCACATATTGCAGCAGCTCATGCAACAGGCAGCACTGCATTGCAACTGAATGCACATACTGCAACTCATATAACAGGTAGCACTGTATTACATCAGAATGCACATATTGTAGCAGCTCATGCAACAGGTAGCACTGTATTACAACAGAATGCACATACTGCAGCTCATAAAACAGGCAGCACTGTATTACAACAGAATACACATACTGCAGGTCATACAACAGGTAGCACTGTATTACAAAAGAATGCACGTACTGCAGCAGCTCATACAGCAGGTAGCATAGTATTACAACACAATGCACATACTGCAGCTCATACATCAGGCAGCACTGTATTACAACAAAATGCACATACTGCAGCTCATTCAACAGATAGCACTGTATTACAACACAATGCACATACTGCAGGAGCTCATACAACAGGCTGCATTGTATTACAAAAGAATGCAGATACTGCAGCAGCACATACAAAAGGTAGCACTATATTACAACAGAGTGCACATACTGCAGCTCAAACAACAGGTAGCACTGTATTACAACAAAATGCACATAGTGCAACAGCTCATACAACAGCTAGCACTATATTACAACAGAGTGCACATACTGCAGCTCAAACCACTGGTAGCACTGTATTACAACAAAATGCACATAGTGCAGCAGCTCATACAACAGGTAGCATTGTATTACAACAGAGTGCACATACTGCTGCACCTCCTACAACAGGCCACACTGTATTGCAAAAGAACGCACATACTGCAGCAGCGCATACAAAATGTAGCACTATATTACAAAAGAGTGCACATACTGCAGCTCACACAACAGGCAGCACTGTATTACAAATAAGTGCACATAGTGCAGCAGCTCATACAACAGGCAGCACTGTATTACAATAGAATGAACATACTGCAGTAGCTCATACAACAGGTAGCACTATATTACAACAGAGTGCACATACTGCAGGTCATAAAACAGGTAGCACTGTATTGCAACAGAATACACATAATTCCGCAGCTCATGCAACAGATAGCACTGTATTACAACAAAATGCACATACTGCAACAGCTCATACAACATGTAATACTGTATTACAACAGAATGCACATACTGCAACAGCTCATACAACTGGTTGCTCTGTATTACACCAGAATACACATACTGCAGCAACTCATAAAACAGGAAGCTCTCTATTACAACAGAATGCACATACTGCAGTAGCTCATACAACAGGTAGCACTGCATTAAAACAGAATGTACATACTGGTGCAGTTTATAAATCAGGTAGCACTGTATTACAACAGAATGCTCATACTGCAGCAGCTCATGCAACAGGTAGTACTGTATGACAACAGAATGCACATACTGCAGCTCATAAAACAGGCAGCACTGTATTACAACAGAATACACATACTGCAGTTCATACAACAGGTAGCACTGTATTACAAAAAAATGTGCGTATTGCAGCAGCTCATACAGCAGGTAGCATAGTATTACAACACAATGCACATACTGCAGCTCATACAACAGGTAGCACTGGATTACTACAAAATTCATATACGGCAGCATCTCATACAACAGGCAGCACTGTATTACAACAAAATGCACATACTGAAGCTCATTCAACAGGTTGCACTGTACTACAACACAATGCACATACTGCAGGAGCTCATACAACAGGCCGCACTGTATTACAAAAGAATGCAGATACTGCAGCAGCACATACAAAAGGTAGCACTATATTACAACAGAGAGCACATACTGCAGCTCAAACAACAGGTAGGACTGTATTACAACCAAATGCACATAGTGCAACAGCTCATACAATAGCTAGCACTATATTACAACAGAGTGCACATACTGCAGCTCAAACCACAGGTAGCATTGTATTACAACAAAATGCACATAGTGCAGCAGCTCATACAACAGGTAGCACTGTATTACAACAGAGTGCACATACTGCAGCACCTCGTACAACAGGTCGTACTGTATTGCAAAAGAATGCACTGCGAAGGCGCGTACAAAAAATGTAGCTAAAATTACAAAACAGTGCACATACTGCAGCTCACACAACAGACAGCACTGTATTACAAATAAGTGCACATAGTGCAGCAGCTCATACAACAGGCAGCACTGTATTACAATAGAATGAACATACTGCAGTAGCTCATACAACAGGTAGCACTATATTACAACAGAGTGCACATACTGCAGGTCATACAACAGGTAGCACTGTATTACAACAGAATGCGCATACTGCAACAGCTCATACAACATGTAGTACTGTATTACAACAGAATGCACATACTGCAGCAGCTCATACAACAGGTTGCCCTGTATTGCGCCAGAATACACATACTGCAGCAACTCATAAAACAGGTAGCTCTCTATTACAACAGAATGCACATACTGCAGTAGCTCATACAACAGGTAGCACTGTATTAAAACAGAATGTACATACTGGTGCAATTCATAAATCAGGTAGCACTGTATGACATCAGAATGCATGCACATACTGCAGCAGTTCATGCAACAGGTAGCACTGTATAACAACAGAATTAACATACTGCATCAGCTCATACAACAGGTAGCACTGTGTTACAATAGAATGCACATACTGCAGCAGCTCATACAAGCAGTAGCACTGTATTAGAACAGAATGCACATACTGCAGCTCATACAACAGGTAGCACTGTATTACAACAGAATGCACATACTGCAGCAGCTCATACAAGAGGTAGCAAAGTATTTCTACACAATGCACATACTGCAGCTTATACAACAGGTAGCATGGTATTACAACAGAATGGACATAATGCAGCTCATACAACAGGCAGCACTGTATTACAACAGAATGCACATACTGCAGCTCATTTAACAGGTAGGATATAATACAACACAATGCACATACTGCAGGAGCTTATACAACAGATAACACTGCATTACAACAGAATGGACATACTTCAGCTCATATAACAGGCAGTACTGTATTACAACAGAATGCACATACCGCAGGAGCTCCTACAACAGATAGCACTGTATTACATCAGAATGCACATATTGTAGCAGCTCAGGCAACAGGTAGCGTTCATGCAACAGGTAGCACTGTATTACAACAGAATGCACATACTGCAGCTCATACAACAGGCAGCACTGTATTACAACAGAAGGCACATAGTGCAGCAGCTCATACAACAGGCAGCACTGTATTACAACAGAATGCACATACTGCAGTTCATACAACAGATAGCACTGTGTTACAATAGAATGCACATACTGCAGCAGCTCATACAACAGATAGCACTGTATTACAACAGAATGCACATACTCCAGCTCATACAACAGGCAGTACTGTATTACAACATAATGCAGGTACTGCAGCAGGTAGCAAAGTATTACAACACAATGCACATACTGCAGCTCATACAACAGGTAGCACGGTGTTACAACAGAAGTCACATAATGCAGCTCATACAGCAGGTAGCACTGGATTACAACAGAATTCGCATACTGCAGCAGCTCATACAACAGACAGCAGTGTATTACAACAGAATGCACATACTGCAGCTCATTCAACAGGTAGGATTGTATTACAACAAAATGCACATACTGCAGGAGCTCCTACAACAGGCAGCACTGTATTACAAAACAATGCACATACTGCAGCAGTGCATGCAAAAGGTAGCACTATATTACAACACAGTGCACATACTGCAGCTCAAACAACAGGTAGCACTGTATTACAACAAAATGCACATAGTGCAGCAGCTCATGCAACAGGTAGCATTGTATTACAACAGAGTGCACATACTGCAGCACCTCCTACAACAGGCCGCACTGTATTGCAAAAGAATACACATACTGCAGCAGCGCATACATAATGTAGCACTATATTACAAAAGAGTGCACATACTGCAGCTCAGACAACAGGCAGCACTGTATTACAAATAAGTGCACATAGTGCAGCAGCTCATACAACAGGCAGCACTGTATTACAATAGAATGAACATACTGCAGTAGCTCATACAACAGGTAGCATTATATTACAACAGAGTTCAAATACTACAGCAGCCCATACAACAGATGGCACTGTATTACACCAGAATACACATACTGCAGCAGCTCATACAACAGGTAGCTCTGTATTACAACAGAATGCACATACTGCAGCAGCTCGTACAACAGGTAGCACTGTATTAAACAGAATGTACATACTGGTGCAGTTCATAAATTAGGTAGCACTGTATTATAAAAGAATGCACATACTGCAGCAGCTCATACAACAGGGAGCACTGTATTACAAAAGAATGCACATACTGCAGCAGCTCATACAACAGGTAGCACTGTATTACAACAGAATGCACATACTGAAGCAGCTCATACAACAGGTAGCACGGTATTACTATAGAATGCACTTACTGCATCAGCTCATAAAACAGCCAGCAGTGTATTACTGTAGAATGCACATAGTGCAGCAGCTCATGCAACAGGTACTGCTGTATTACAACATAATGCACATACTGCAGCAGCTCATACAACAGGTAGCACTGCATTACAACAGAATGCACATACTGCAGTGACTCATACAACAGGTAGCACTGTATTACATCAGAATGCACATATTATAGCAGCTCATGCAACAGGTAGCACTGTATTACAACAGAATGCACATACTGCAGTTTATGCAACAGGCAGCAGTATATTAAAGCATAATGCACATACTGCAATCCATACAACAGGTAGCACTGTATTACAACAGAATGCACGTAGTGCAGCAGCTCATACAACAGGTAGCACTGTATAACAACATAATGCACGTACTGCAGCAGCTCATACAACAGGTAGCACTGTATTACAATAGAATGTGCATAATGCAGCAGCTCATACAACAGGCAGCACTGTATTACAACAGAATGCACGTACTGCAGCTCATTCAACAAGTAGGACTGTATTACAACACAATGCACATACTTCAGGAGCCCATACAACAGATAACACTGCATAACAACAGAATGGACATCCTTCAGCTCATACAACAGGCAGTACTGTATTACAACAATATGCTCATACTGCAGCTGTTCATACAACAGGTAGCACTATATTACAACAGAGACCAAATACTGCAGGTCATACAACAGGTAGCACTGTACTGCAACAGAATGTACGTACTGCAGCAGCTCATACAACAGGTAGCAAAGTGTTACAACAGAATGCACATACTGCTACTCATACAACAGGTAGCACTATATTACAACAGAGGGAACATACTGCAGCTCAGACAACAGGCAGCACTGTATTACAATAGAGTGCACATACTGCAGCAGCTCATACAACAGGCAGCACTGTATTACAATATAACTAACAATGCAGCAGCTTATACAACAGGTAGCACTATATTACAACAGAGTGTACATACTGCAGGTCATACAACAGGTAGCACTGTATTACAATAGAATGCATAGAGTGCAGCAGCTCATACAAAAGGTAGCACTGTATTACAGCAGAATGCACATACTACAGCAGCTCATACAACATGTAGTACTGTATTACAACATAATGCACATACTGCAGCAGCTCATACAACAGGGTGCATTGTATTAAAACAGAATACACATACTGCAGCAGCTCATACAACATGTAGGTCTGTATTACAACAGAATGCACATACTGCAGCAATTCATAAATCAGGTAGCACTGTATTACAAAAGAATGCACATACTGCAGCAGCTCATACTACAGGTAGCACTGTATTATAACAGAATTCACATACTGCTGCAGCTGATACAACAGGTAGCACTGTATTACAACAGAATGCACATACTGCAGCAGCTCATACAACAGTTTGAACTGTATTAGAAGAGAATGCACATACCGCAGCTCATACAACAGGTAGTACTGCATTACAACAGAATGCACATACAGCAGCTTATACAACAGGTAGCATTGTATTACAACAGAATGCACACACTGCAGCAGCTCATACAGCAGGCAGCACTGTATTACAACAGCATGCACATACTGCAGCGTATAAAACAGGTAGGAGTGTATTACAACAGAGAGCACAAAGTGCAACTCATACAATAGTTGGAACTGTATTACATCAGAATGCACATATTTTAGCAGCTCTTGCAACAGGTAGCACTGTATTACAACATAATTCACATACTGCAGCAGCTCATACAACAGGTAGCACTGTATAGCAACAGAATGCACATACTGCAGCAGCTCATACAACAGGTAGCACTTTGTTACAATAGAATGCACATACTGCAGCAGCTTATACAAGAGGTAGCACTGTATTAGAACAGAATGCAAATACTGCAGCTCATACAACAGGGAGCACTGTATTACAACAGAATGCAGTACTGCAGCAGCTCATACAACAGGTAGCAAAGTATTACTGCACAATGCACATACTGCAGCTTATACAACATGTAACATGGTATTACAACAGAATAGACATAATGCAACTCATACAACAGGTAGCACTGTATTACAACAGAATGCACATACTGCAGCTCATTCAGCAGGTAGGACTGCATTACAACACAATGCACATTCTGCAGGAGCTCATACAATAGGCCACACTGCATTACAAAAGAATGCACATACTGCAGCAGCACATACAAAAGGTAGCACTATATTACAAAAGAGTGCACATACTGCAGGTCATACAACAGGTAGCACTGTATTAAAACAGAATGAACTTACTGAAGCAGCTTATACAACAAGTAGCAAAGTGTTACAACAGAATGCACATAGTGCAGCAGCTCATACAACAGGTAGCACTGTGTTAGAACAAAGTGCACATACTGCAGCACCTACTACAACAGGCCGTACTGTATTGCAAAAGAATGCACATACTGCAGCACTGCATACAAAAAGTAGCACTATATTACAAAAGAGTGCACATACTGCAGGTCATACAACAGATAGCACTGTATTACAACAGAATGAGCTTACTGCAGCAGCTCATACAACAGGTAGCAAAGTGTTACAACAGAATGCACATACAACAACTCATGCAACAGGTAGCACTATATTACAAAAAAATGCACACACTGCAGCACATACAACAGGTAGCACTGTATTACAACAGAATGCAGATACTGCAGCAGCTCATATAGCAGGTAGCACTGTATTACAGCAGAGTGCACATACAGCAGCTCATATAACAGGTAGCACTATATTACAACAGAATGCACATACTGCAGAAGCTCATACAACAGGTAGCACTGTATTACAACAGAATGTGCATATTGCAGCTCATGCAATAGGTAGCACTGTTTTACTACAGAGTGGACATACCGCAGCAGGTCATACAAAAGGTAGCACTGTATTTCAAGAGAATGCACATACTGCAGCTCATACAACAGTTAACACTGTATTACAATAGAATGCACATAGTGCAGTTCATACAACAGGTAGCACTATATTGCAACAGAATGCACATAGTGCTTCAGCTCATACAACAGGTAGTACTGTATTACAACAGAATGCACATACTACAGCAGCTCATACAACAGGTAGCACTTTGACACAATAGAATGCACATACTGCAGCAGCTCATATAACAGGTAGCATGGTACTACAACAGAATGCTCATAATGCAGCTCATACAACAGGTAGCACTGTATATCAAGAGAATGCACATACTGCAGCAGCTCATAAAACAGGCAGCACTGTATTACAACAGAATGCACATGCTGCAGCTCATTCAACAGGTAGGACTGTATTACAACACAATGCACATACTGTAGGAGCTCATACAACAGCTAACACTGCATTACAACATAATGGACATACTTCAGCTCATACAACAGGCAGCACTGTATTACAACAGAATGCACATACTGCAGCTCATACAACATGTAGTACTGTATTACAACAGAATGCACATACTGCAGCAACTCATACAACATGTAGATCTGTATTACAACAGAATGCACATACTGCAGCAATTCATAAATCAGGTAGCACTGTATTACAAAAGAATTGACATACTGCAGCAGCTCATACTACAGGTAGCACTGTATTATAACAGAATTCACATACTGTTGCAGCTGATACAACATGTAGTACTGTATTACAACAGAATGCACACATTGCAGCAGCTCATACAGCAGGCAGCACTGTATTACAACAGCATGCACATACTGCAGAGCAGAAAACAGATAGCAGTGTATTACAACAGAGAGCACATACTGCAGCTCAGACAACAGGTAGCACTGTATTACAACAGAATGCACACATTGCAGCAGCTCATACAGCAGGCAGCACTGTATTACAAAAGCATGCACATACTGCAGAGCAGAAAACAGATAGCAGTGTATTACAACAGAGAGCACATAGTGCAGCTCATACAATAGGTGGCACTGTATTACATCAGAATGCACATATTGTAGCAGCTCATGCAACAGGTAGCACTGTATTACAACAGAATTCACATACTGCAGCTCATACAACAGGTAGCACTGTATTACAACAGAATGCACATACTGCAGTTCATACAACAGGTAGCACTGTATTACAACAGAATGCACATAGTGCAGCAGCTCATACAACAGGTAGCACTGTATAACAACAGAATGCAAGTACTGCAGCAGCTCATACAACAGGTAGCACTGTGTTACAATAGAATGCACATACTGCAGCTCATACAATAGGTAGCCCTGTATTGCACACACTGCAGTTCATACAACAGGCAGCATTGTATTACAACAGAATGCACATACTGCAGCTCATACAACAGGTAGCACTGTATTACAACTGAATCCACATACTGCAGTTCATACAACAGGTAGCAATGTATTGCAATAGAATGTAGATACTGCAGCAGCTCATACAACAGGTAGCACTGTATTAGAACAGAATGCACATACTGTAACTCATACAACAGGTAGAGCTGTATTAGAATAGAATGCACATACTGCAGCAGCTCATACAACAGGTCGCAGTACATTACAACAGAGTGCACATACTGCAGCTCATACAACAGGTGGCACTGTATTACGACAGAATGCACATACTGCAGCAGCTCATACAAGTAGAACTACATTACAACAGAATCCACATACTACAGCAGCTCAAAGAACAGGTAGCCCTGTATTACAACAGAATGCACATACTGCAGCTCATACAATAGGTAGCACTGCATTACAATAGAATGCACATACTGCAGCCTATACAACAGGTAGCATTGTATTACATTGGAATGCACACATTGCAGCAGCTCATACAGCAGGCAGCACTGTATTACAACAGCATGGACATACTGCAGTGCATAAAACAGGTAGCAGTGTATTACAACAGAGAGCACATAGTGCAGCTCATACAACAGGTGGCACTGCATTAAAATAGAATGCACATAGTTCAGCAGCTCATACAACAGGTAGCATTGTATTACAACAGAATGCACATAGTGCAGCAGCTTATAAAACCAGTAGCACTGCATTACAGCAACATGCACATAGTGCAGGAGCTCATATAACAGGTAACACAGTATTATAAATGAATGCACATATTACAGGTGATACAACAGGTAGCACTGTATTACAACAGAATGCACATAATGCAGCAGCTCATACAACAGGTAGAATTGTATTACAACAGAATGCACATACTGCAGTGACTCATACAACAGGTAGCACTGTATTACATCAGAATGCACATATTGTAGTGGCTCATGCAACAGGTAGCACTGTATTACAACAGAATGCACATACTGCAGCTCATACAACAGGCAGCACTGTATTACAACTAAATGCGCATACTGCAGTTCATACAACAAGTAGCACTGTATTACAACAGAATGCATATAGTAGAGCAAATCATGCAACAGGTAGCACTGTATAACAACAGAATGCACATACTGCAGCAGCTCATACAACAGGTAGCACTGTGTTACAACAAAATGCACATACTGCAGTAGCTCATACAACAGGTAGCACTATATTACAACACAGTGCACATACTGCAGCTCAAACAACAGGTAGCACTGTATTACAACAAAATGCACATAGTGCAGCAGCTCAAGCAACAGGTAGCATTGTATTACAACAGAGTGCACATACTGCAGCACCTCCTACAACAGGCCGCACTGTATTGCAAAAGAATGCACATACTGCAGCAGCGCATACAAAATGTAGCACTATATTACAAAAGAGTGCACATACTGCAGCTCAGACAACAGGCAGCACTGTATTACAAATAAGTGCACATAGTGCAGCAGCTCATACAACAGGCAGCACTGTATTACAATAGAATGAACATACCGCAGTAGCTCATACAACAGGTAGCATTATATTACAACAGAGTTCAAATACTACAGCAGCCCATACAACAGATGGCACTGTATTACACCAGAATACACATACTGCAGCAGCTCATACAACAGGTAGCTTTGTATTACAACAGAATGCACATACTGCAGCAGCTCGTACAACAGGTAGCACTGTATTAAACAGAATGTACATACTGGTGCAGTTCATAAATTAGGTAGCACTGTATTATAAAAGAATGCACATACTGCAGCAGCTCATACAACAGGGAGCACTGTATTACAAAAGAATGCACATACTGCAGCAGCTCATACAACAGGTAGCACTGTATTACAACAGAATGCACATACTGAAGCAGCTCATACAACAGGTAGCACTGTATTACTATAGAATGCACTTACTGCATCAGCTCATAAAACAGCCAGCAGTGTATTACTGTAGAATGCACATAGTGCAGCAGCTCATGCAACAGGTACTGCTGTATTACAACATAATGCACATACTGCAGCAGCTCATACAACAGGTAGCACTGTATTACAACAGAATGCACATACTGCAGTGACTCATACAACAGGTAGCACTGTATTACATCAGAATGCACATATTATAGCAGCTCATGCAACAGGTAGCACTGTATTACAACAGAATGCACATACTGCAGCTTATGCAACAGGCAGCACTATATTAGAGCATAATGCACATACTGCAATCCATACAACAGGTAGCACTGTATTACAACAGAATGCACGTAGTGCAGCAGCTCATACAACAGGTAGCACTGTATAACAACATAATGCACGTACTGCAGCAGCTCATACAACAGGTAGCACTGTATTACAATATAATGTGCATAATGCAGCAGCTCATACAACAGGCAGCACTGTATTACAACAGAATGCACGTACTGCAGCTCATTCAACAAGTAGGACTGTATTACAACACAATGCACATACTTCAGGAGCCCATACAACAGATAACACTGCATAACAACAGAATGGACATCCTTCAGCTCATACAACAGGCAGTACTGTATTACAACAATATGCTCATACTGCAGCTGTTCATACAACAGGTAGCACTATATTACAACAGAGACCAAATACTGCAGGTCATACAACAGGTAGCACTGTACTGCAACAGAATGTACGTAATGCAGCAGCTCATACAACAGGTAGCAAAGTGTTACAACAGAATGCACATACTGCTACTCATACAACAGGTAGCACTATATTACAACAGAGGGAACATACTGCAGCTCAGACAACAAGCAGCACTGTATTACAATAGAGTGCACATACTGCAGCAGCTCATACAACAGGCAGCACTGTATTACAATATAACTAACAATGCAGCAGCTTATACAACAGGTAGCACTATATTACAACAGAGTGTACATACTGCAGGTCATACAACAGGTAGCACTGCATTACAATAGAATGCATAGAGTGCAGCAGCTCATACAAAAGGTAGCACTGTATTACAGCAGAATGCACATACTACAGCAGCTCATACAACATGTAGTACTGTATTACAACATAACGCACATACTGCAGCAGCTCATACAACAGGGTGCATTGTATTAAAACAGAATACACATACTGCAGCAGCTCATACAACATGTAGGTCTGTATTACAACAGAATGCACATACTGCAGCAATTCATAATTCAGGTAGCACTGTATTACAAAAGAATGCACATTCTGCAGCAGCTCATACTACAGGTAGCACTGTATTATAACATAATTCACATACTGCTGCAGCTGATACAACAGGTAGCACTGTATTACAACAGAATGCACATACTGCAGCAGCTCATACAACAGTTTGAACTGTATTAGAAGAGAATGCACATACCGCAGCTCATACAACAGGTAGTACTGCATTACAACAGAATGCACATACAGCAGCTTATACAACAGGTAGCATTGTATTACAACAGAATGCACACACTGCAGCAGCTCATATAGCAGGCAGCACTGTATTACAACAGCATGCACATACTGCAGCGTATAAAACAGGTAGGAGTGTATTACAACAGAGAGCACATAGTGCAACTCATACAATAGTTGGAACTGTATTACATCAGAATGCACATATTTTAGCAGCTCTTGCAACAGGTAGCACTGTATTACAACAGAATTCACATACTGCAGCAGCTCATACAACAAGTAGCACTGTATAGCAACAGAATGCACATACTGCAATCGCTCATACAACAGGTAGCACTTTGTTACAATAGAATGCACATACTGCAGCAGCTTATACAAGAGGTAGCACTGTATTAGAACAGAATGCAAATACTGCAGCTCATACAACAGGGAGCACTGTATTACAACAGAATGCAGTACTGCAGCAGCTCATACAACAGGTAGCAAAGTATTACTGCACAATGCACATACTGCAGCTTATACAACATGTAACATGGTATTACAACAGAATAGACATAATGCAACTCATACAACAGGTAGCACTGTATTACAACAGAATGCACATACTGCAGCTCATTCAGCAGGTAGGACTGCATTACAACACAATGCACATTCTGCAGGAGCTCATACAATAGGCCGCACTGCATTACAAAAGAATGCACATACTGCAGCAGCACATAGAAAAGGTAGCACTATATTACAAAAGAGTGCACATACTGCAGGTCATACAACAGGTAGCACTGTATTAAAACAGAATGAACTTACTGAAGCAGCTTATACAACAAGTAGCAAAGTGTTACAACAGAATGCACATAGTGCAGCAGCTCATACAACAGGTAGCACTGTGTTAGAACAAAGTGCACATACTGCAGCACCTATTACAACAGGCCGTACTGTATTGCAAAAGAATGCACATACTGCAGCAGTGCATACAAAAAGTAGCACTATATTACAAAAGAGTGCACATACTGCAGGTCATACAACAGATAGCACTGTATTACAACAGAATGAGCTTACTGCAGCAGCTCATACAACAGGTAGCAAAGTGTTACAACAGAATGCACATACAACAACTCATGCAACAGGTAGCACTATATTACAAAAAAATGCACACACTGCAGCACATACAACAGGTAGCACTGTATTACAACAGAATGAAGATACTGCAGCAGCTCATATAGCAGGTAGCACTGTATTACAGCAGAGTGCACATACAGCAGCTCATATAACAGGTAGCACTATATTACAACAGAATGCACATACTGCAGAAGCTCATACAACAGGTAGCACTGTATTACAACAGAATGTGCATATTACAGCTCATGCAATAGGTAGCACTGTTTTACTACAGAGTGGACATACCGCAGCAGGTCATACAAAAGGTAGCACTGTATTTCAAGAGAATGCACATACTGCAGCTCATACAACAGTTAACACTGTATTACAATAGAATGCACATAGTGCAGTTCATACAACAGGTAGCACTATATTGCAACAGAATGCACATAGTGCTTCAGCTCATACAACAGGTAGTACTGTATTACAACAGAATGCACATACTACAGCAGCTCATACAACAGGTAGCACTTTGACACAATAGAATGCACATACTGCAGCAGCTCATATAACAGGTAGCACAGTACTACAACAGAATGCTCATAATGCAGCTCATACAACAGGTAGCACTGTATATCAAGAGAATGCACATACTGCAGCAGCTCATAAAACAGGCAGCACTGTATTACAACAGAATGCACATACTGCAGCTCATTCAACAGGTAGGACTGTATTACAACACAATGCACATACTGTAGGAGCTCATACAACAGCTAACACTGCATTACAACATAATGGACATACTTCAGCTCATACAACAGGCAGCACTGTATTACAACAGAATGCACATACTGCAGCTCATACAACATGTAGTACTGTATTACAACAGAATGCACATACTGCAGCAGCTCCTACAACATGTAGATCTGTATTACAACAGAATGCACATACTGCAGCAATTCATAAATCAGGTAGCACTGTATTACAAAAGAATTGACATACTGCAGCAGCTCATACTACAGGTAGCACTGTATTATAACAGAATTCACATACTGTTGCAGCTGATACAACATGTAGTACTGTATTACAACAGAATGCACACATTGCAGCAGCTCATACAGCAGGCAGCACTGTATTACAACAGCATGCACATACTGCAGAGCAGAAAACAGATAGCAGTGTATTACAACAGAGAGCACATACTGCAGCTCAGACAACAGGTGGCACTGTATTCCATCGGAATGCACATATTGTAGCAGCTCATGCAACAGGTAGCACTGTATTACAACAGAATTCACATACTGCAGCTCATACAACAGGTAGCACTGTATTACAACAGAATGCACATACTGCAGTTCATACAACAGGTAGCACTGTATTACAACAGAATGCACATAGTGCAGCAGCTCATACAACAGGTAGCACTGTATAACAACAGAATGCAAGTACTGCAGCAGCTCATACAACAGGTAGCACTGTGTTACAATAGAATGCACATACTGCAGCTCATACAACAGGTAGCCCTGTATTGCACACACTGCAGTTCATACAACAGGCAGCATTGTATTACAACAGAATGCACATACTGCAGCTCATACAACAGGTAGCACTGTATTACAACTGAATCCACATACTGCAGTTCATACAACAGGTAGCAATGTATTGCAATAGAATGTAGATACTGCAGCAGCTCATACAACAGGTAGCACTGTATTAGAACAGAATGCACATACTGTAACTCATACAACAGGTAGAGCTGTATTAGAACAGAATGCACATACTGCAGCAGCTCATACAACAGGTCGCAGTACATTACAACAGAGTGCACATACTGCAGCTCATACAACAGGTGGCACTGTATTACAACAGAATGCACATACTGCAGCAGCTCATACAAGTAGAACTACATTACAACAGAATCCACATACTACAGCAGCTCAAAGAACAAGTAGCCCTGTATTACAACAGAATGCACATACTGCAGCTCATACAATAGGTAGCACTGCATTACAATAGAATGCACATACTGCAGCCTATACAACAGGTAGCATTGTATTACATTGGAATGCACACATTGCAGCAGCTCATACAGCAGGCACATACTGCAGTGCATAAAACAGGTAGCAGTGTATTACAACAGAGAGCACATAGTGCAGCTCATACAACAGGTGGCACTGCATTACAACGGAATGCACATACTGCAGCTCATACAACAGGTAGCACTGCATTACAACAGAATGCACATACTGCAGCCTATACAACAGGTAGCACTGTATTACAATGGAATGCACACACTGCAGCAGCTCATACAGCAGGCAGCACTGTATTACAACAGCATGGACATACTGCAGTGCATAAAACAGCTTAGTGCAGCTCATACAACAGTTGGCACTGCATTACAACAGAATGCACATAGTTCAGCAGCTCATACAATAGGTAGCATTGTATTACAACAGAATGCACATAGTGCAGCAGCTTATAAAACCAGTAGCACTGCATTACAGCAGCATGCACATAATGCAGGAGCTCATATAACAGGTAACACAGTATTATAAATGAATGCACATATTACAGGTGATACAACAGGTAGCACTGTATTACAACAGAATGCACATAATGCAGCAGCTCATACAACAGGTAGCACTGTATTACAACAGAATGCACATACTGCAGTGACTCATACAACAGGTAGCAGTGTATTACAACAGAATGCACATACTGCAGCTCATACAACAGGTAGCACTGTATTACATCAGAATGCACATATTGTAGTGGCTCATGCAACAGGTAGCACTGTATTACAACAGAACACACATACTGCAGCTCATACAACAGGCAGCACTGTATTACAACAGAATGCGCATACTGCAGTTCATACAACAGGTAGCACTGTATTACAACAGAATGCACATAGTACAGCAAATCATGCAACAGGTAGCACTGTATAACAACAGAATGCACGTACTGCAGCAGCTCATACAACAGGTAGTACTGTGTTACAACAAAATGCACATACTGCAGTTGCTTATACAACAGGTAGCACTGTATTACAACAGAATGCACGTACTGCAGCAGCTCATACAACAGGTAGCACTGTGTTACAACAAAATGCACATACTGCAGTAGCTTATACAACAGGTAGCACTGTATAACAACAGAATGCACGTACCGCAGCAGCTCATACAACAGGTAGCACTGTATAACAACAGAATGCATGTACCGCAGCAGCTCATACAACGGGTAGCACTGTGTTACAACAAAATGCACATATTGCAGTAGCTTATACAACAGGTAGCACTGTATTACAACAGAATGCGCATACTGCTGCAGCTCATACAACAGGCAGCACCGTAGTACAACAGAATGTCCATACTGCAGTTCATAAAACAGGTATCACTGTATTACAACAGAATGCACATAGTACAGCAAATTATACAACAGGTAGCACTGTATAACAACAGAATGCATGTACCACAGCAGCTCACACAACAGGTAGCACTGTGTTACAACAAAATGCACATACTGCAGTAGCTCATACAACAGGTAGCACTGTATTACAACAGAATGCACATACTGCAGCTCATACAACAGGTAGCACTGTATTACAACAGAATGCACATACTGCTGCAGCTCATACAACAGGTAGCAAAGTCTTACTACAAAGTGCACATACTGCAGCTCATACAACAGGTAGCATGGTATTACAACAGAATGCACATACTGCAGCAGCTCATACAACAGGCAGGACTGTAGTACAATGGAATGCACATACTGCAGCTCATTCAAAAGGTAGGACTGTATTACAACACAATGCACACACTGCAGGAGCTCATACAACATATAACACTGTATTACAACAGAATGGACATATTTCAGCTCATACAACAGGCAGTACTGTACTACAACAGAATACACATACTGCAGGAGCACATACAAAAGGTAGGAAAGTGTTACAACAGAATGCACATACTGCATCTCATACAACAGGTAGCACTATATTACAACAGAGTTCACATACTGCAGCTCAGACAACAGGCAGCACTGTATTACAACAGAGTACCCATACTGCAGCAGCTCATACAACAGGCAGCACTGTATTACAACAGAATGAACATACTGCAGCAGCTCATACAACAGATAGCACTATATTAAAACAGAGTGCACATACTGCAAGGCATACAACAGGGAGCACTGTATTACAACAAAGTGCACATACTGCAGCAGCTCATACAACCAGTAGCACTATATTACAACAGAATGCAACTACTGTAACAGCTCATAAAACAGGCAGCACTGTATTACAGCAGAATGCACATACTGCAGCAGCTCATATAACAGGTAGCACTGTATTACAGTAGACTGCAGATAGTGCAGCAGCTCATACAACAGGTAGCACTGTATTACAACAGAATACACATACTTCAGCTCACTGCAGCTCATACAATAGGTATGGCTATATTACAACAGAATGCACATACTGGAGCAGCTCAAACACCAGGTAGCACTGCATTACAACAGAATGTACATACTGCAGCAGCTCATAAATCAGGTAGCACTGTGTTACAATAGAATGCGCTTACTGCAGCAGCTCATACAACAGGTAGAACTGTATTACATCAGAATGCACATAGTTCAGCAGCTCATACAATAGGTAGCATTGCATTACAACAGAATGCACATAGTGCAGCAGAATACATCAGGTAGCACTGTACTTCAACAGAATGAACATACTACTGCAGCTCATACAACAGGTAGCATTGTGTTACAATGGAATGCGCATACTGCAGCAGCTCATATAACAGGTAGCACTTTATCACAACAGAATGCACATACTGCAGCTCATACAACAGGTAGCACTGTATTACAACAGAATGCACATACTGCAGCAGCTCATACAACAGGCAGCACTGTATTACAACAGAATGCACATACTGCAGCAGCTCATAAAACAGGTAGCACTGTGTTACAACAGAATGCACATAGTACAGCAAATCATGCAACAGGTAGCACTGTATAACAACAGAATGCACATACTGCAGCTCATAGAACAGGTGGCACTGTATTACACAGAATGCACATACTGCAGCAGATCATACAACAGGTAGCAAAGTATTACAACACAATGCACATACTGCAGCTCATACAACAAGTAGCATGTTATTACAACAGAATGCCCATAATGCCGCTCATACAACAGGTAGCACTGTATTACAACAGAATGCACATACTGCAGCAGCTCATATAACAGGCAGCACTGTATTACAACAGAATGCACATACTGCAGCTCATTCAACAGGTAGGACTGTATTACAACACAATGCACATACTGCAGGAGCTCATACAACAGATAACACTGCATTACAACAGAATGGACATACTTCAGCTCATACAACAGGCAGTACTGTATTACAACAGAATCCACATACTGCAGCAGCTCATACAACAGGTAGCACTATATTACAACAGAGTGCACATACTGCAGCTCATACAACAAGTAGGACAGTATTACAACAAAATGCACATACTGCAGCATCTCATACAACAGGTAGCACTGTATTACAACAGAGTGCACATACTGCAGCACCTCATACAAGAGGCCGGACTGTGTTACAAAAGAATGCACATACTGCAGCAGCTCATACAACAGGTAGCAGTATATTACAATAGAGTGCACATACTGCAGGTCATACTGCAGGTAGCACTGTATTACAACAGAAAGTACTTACTGCAGCAGCTCATGCAACAGGTAGCAAAGTGTTACAACAGAATTCACATACTGCAACTCATACAACAGGTAGCACTATATTACAACAGAATGTGCATACTGCAGCTCAGACAACAGGCAGCACTGTATTACAACAGAATGAACATACTGCAGCAGCTCATACAACAGGTATCACAATATTACAACAGAGTGCACATACTGCAGGCCATACAACAGGTAGCACTGTATTAGAACAGAATGCACATACTGCAGCATCTCATACAACATGTAGTACTGTATTACAACAGAATGCACATACTGCAGCAGTTCATACAAGAAGTATCACTGCATTATAACCGAATGCACATATTGCAGCTCATACAACAGGTAGCACTGTATTACAACAGAATGCACATACTGCAGCAGCTCATACAACAGGTAACACGTTTTACAACAAAGTGCACATACTGCAGCAGCTCATACAACCGGTAGCACTGTATTACAACAGAATGTACATACGGCAGCAGCTCATACAATAGGCAGCACTTTATTACAGCAGAATGCACATACTGCAGCAGCTCATATAACAGGTAGTACTGTATTACAGTAGACTGCAGATAGTGCAGCAGCTCATACAACAGGTAGTACTGTATTACAATAAAATGCATATGCTGCAGCTCATAGAAGAGGTATCGCTATATTACAACAGAATGCACGTATTGGAGCAGCTCATACACCAGGTAGCAAAGTGTTACAACAGAATTCACATACTGCAACTCATACAACAGGTAGCACTATATTACAACAGATTGCACATACAGCAGCTCCAACAACAGGCAGCAATGTATTACAACAGAGTGCACATACTGCAGCAGCTCATGCAAGTAGCACTGTATTACAACAGAATGAACATTCTGCAGCAGTTCATACAACAGGTAGCACTATATTATAGCAGAGTGCACATACTGCAGGTCATACAACAGGTACCACTGTATTACAACAGAATGCACATAGTGCAGCAGCTCATACAACAGGTAGCACTGCATTACAATGGAATGCACATACTGCAGCAGCTTATACAATGTGCAGTACTGTATTACAACAGAATGCACATACTGCAGCAGCTCATACAACATGTTGCACTGTATTACAACAGAATACACATACTGTAGTAGCTCATACAACAGGTAGCTATGTATTACAACATAATGCACATACTGCAGCAGCTCATACAACAAGTTGCACTGTATTAAAACAGAATGCACATACTGCAGCAGTTCATAAATCAGGTAGCACTGTATTACAATAGAATGCCCATAGTGCAGCAGCTTATACAAGTAGAACTGTATTACAACAGAATGCACATACTGCAGCAGCTCATACAACAGGTAGCACTGTATTACAGCAGAATGCACATACCACAGCTGCTCAAACAACAGGTAGCACTGTATTACAATAGAATGCACATACTGCAGCTCATACAATAGGTAGCGCTGCATTAGAACAGAATGCACATACTGCAGCTCATAGAGCAGGTAGCACTGTATTACAACAGAATGCCCACACTGCAGCAGCCCATACAACAAGCAGCACTGTATTACAACAGCATGGCCATACTGCAGCTCATACAACAGGTAGCATTGTATTACAGCAGAATGCACATACTGCAGCAGCTTATAAAACCGGTAGCACTGCATTACAGCAGCATGCACATAGTGCAGCAGCTCATGTAACAGGTAACACTTTATTACAACAGAATGCACATAGTGCAGCAGCTCATACAACAGGTAGCATTGTATTACAACTGAATGCACATACTGCAGCTCATACAACAGGTAGCACTGTATTACAACATAATGCACATCCTGCAGCAGCTCAAACAACAGGTATCACTGTATTACAACAAAGTGCACATACTGCAACAGCTCATACAACAGGTAGCACTGTATTACAACAGAATCCACATATTGCAGCAGCTCATACAACAGGCAGCACTGTATTACAGCAGAATGCACATACTGCAGCAGCTCATACAATAGGTAGCATTATATTACAACATAATACACATACTGTAGCTCATACAAGAGGTATTGCTATATTACAAGAGAATGCACATACTGGAGTAGCTCATACTTCAGGTAGCACTATATTACAACAGAGTGCACATACTGCAGCAGCTCATACAACAGGTAGCACTGTATTACAACAGAATGCAGATACTGCATTGTTCCCCTCTACTCGACACTCATTAGACCCATTATAGAGTACAATGCCCCTTTTGGAATGTACCTCACAAGACATCTGCAGCAGCTGGAAAGGCCTCAGAAGTACATCACAAATATAATTACTGGCCTCAAACAAATGCTCTACACTGACTGCCTCAAAAAACTCCAGCTTTACTCCATAGCATATCGTCTACTCCGAGGTGATCTCTGCCTAACATATAATTCTATGTCAAACCCAGAGCTGTTGGACATGCTACACCTAAAGAAATCCCAATCCCTCTGAGCTACATGCTCTAGGGACCTAAACATTGTAACCACAATAAACAGGACATGCTGGAGTGATAGATTCCTGTCACAGACCCTTTCCATACTCTGGAACAGACTACCCATCTATGCCAAGCAAAGTTCTTCATTAGCACTGTTCAAGAAAAATCTTGATGAGTGGATAGGAAATAGAAAATACACCCCAGGGATCACTTCTATCTCTGCTCGACATTGGCACAAGAAAATAACTTTCTTGGGTGGTGTAAGTTAGGGAACCTTGTTGGCTAGGCTTATGTAGGCCCTTGGGTCGATAGCCTAGTACCTACCTATGAACCTATGCAGGAGCTCAAAGAACAGGTAGCACTGTATTAGAACAGAATGCACATACTGTAGCTCTTACAACACGTAACACTGTATTACAACAGAATGCATATACTGCAGCTCTTACAACAGGTAATGCTTTATTACAACAGAATGAACATACTGCAGCAGCTCATACAACAGGTAGCACTATATTACAACAGAGTGCACATACTGCAGCTCATACATCAGGTAGCACTGTATCACAACAGAATGCACATACTGCAGCATCTCATACAACAGACAACACTGTATTGCAACAGAATGCACGTACTACAGCAGCTTATACAACAGGTAGCGCTGTATTACAACAGAATGCACATACCGCAGCTCATACAACATGCAGCACTGTATTACAACAGTATGCACATACTGCAGCTCATACAACAGGTAGCACTGCATTACAACAGAATGCAGACACTGCAGGAGCTCATACTACAGGTAGCACTGTATTACAACTGAATGCACATACTGCAGGTCATACAACAGGTAGCCATGTTTTACAACAGAATACACATACTACAGCAGCTCATAGAACAGGTAGCACTGTATTACAACAGAATGCACATACTGCAGCTCATACAACAGGTAGCCCTGTATTGCACATACTGCAATTCATACAACAGGCAGCATTGTATTGCAACAGAATGCACATACTGCAGCTCATACAACAGGTAGCCATGTATTGCACATACTGCAATTCATACAACAGGCAGCATTGTATTGCAACAGAATGCACATACTGCAGCTCATACAACAGATAGCACTGTATTACAACAGAATGCAGATACTGCAGGAGCTCATACAACAGGTAGCACTGTATTACAACTGAATCCACATACTGCAGTTCATACAACAGGTAGCACTGTATTAGAACAGAATGCACATACTGTAACTCATACAACAGGTAGAGCTGTATTAGAACAGAATGCACATACTGCAGCAGCTCATACAACAGGTCGCAGTACATTACAACAGAGTGCACATACTGCAGCTCATACAACAGATGGCACTGTATTACAACAGAATGCACATACTGCAGCAGCTCATACAGGAGGTAGTGCTGTATTACAACAGAATGCACATACTGCAGCAGAACATAAAGAATAAGTTGCAAACACAGTAAATAATTAGACTACAGAAACAAAAGTGAATAAAAGGTTTAATTTCAATAGCTGCAACTGACTGATAACAAGTTAGTAGGTGAAATTAAATCCATATTGTGTCCATAGGCAGCCATCAGCAACCATTGTCAGCCTCACGGTCTGGTCCTATCAGCAGTTGAGAGTGTTATCTTAATTTTGCTGTGAGGTATGTAAAGGAAAACTCTTTGTTGTTAATACATAGGCATTTAACAACTGCTTAAAGATCCTTCCCTTCTCATAGGCTGTGGGTATGAGGCTCAGTAAGGTACCATTTTCTGTTTGTGTAGTTCCTTTGTGGCACTTCAACAGTTGCGTAGACAGCTGTATCTGGGCAGTATCTGCAAATGGTCAGTTGCGCTACCCACTCCTGGTAAACAACTGCAAAATAAAAATACATTTTTGAGAATGATGGAGATATCCAGATGGGCATGACTGGAAACAATGTCTTGCATGATCTGATCCAGAGTGGTAAATTATTTTTGGGTCTTGAGTTCCAGTCATAGCATGACTGTTACAAATGCTACATTCAGGCACAGTAATACTCATAATTGTATTGCATCCCAGAAGTGGTTCTATTAGAACTGCCTAGGTCATAGCTACTCAAAGACCATAAGCTAGCAGCTGGTAACTCATTTTCCTTCAGTTGCTTGGGCGGCTGCTCATGCTGAATTTGTGCTCGGGCAAGCTGTAGTAGTGCTAGGAGAAGAGTGGAGCTGTCAGCTGCTACCTGAGGACACACTGGAGTCTGAATAAGATAAGTGGGGCAGTGTTGGAGATGGAGTGATAGAGTTTGGAAATTTAGCTGTTAGATTTGGAGGATTTAGGCTTGGGGTTTGGGTGAGGAGTTTGGGATTAGACTTAGGCACTGATCAGGAAAAAAAATTAGATTTAGGGAGCTGGAGGGGAGTTTAAGGTTAGGAAGTAATCAAAAATTTAGGTTCAGGGAGCAAGAAGGAATTTAGATTTAGCAGCAATCTGGACATTTAAGTTTAGAAAATGGGAAGGGAGTTTAAGCTAGGTATTGATCAAAAATTTAGGTTTAGGGAGTGGAAGGAGAATTTAGCTTTAGGTAGTGATTGGGGAGTTTAGTGTTAGGGTGTAATCAGAGAATTTATATTTAGGGAGTGGGAAGAGAGTTTAGAGTTGGGGAGCAAGCAGAAGATTTAGGTTTAGGGAGCTGGAAGGGAATATAGGGTTAGGGAGCAAGAGGGAGTTTAAGGGTAGGGTGTGAGATTTGGGGTAGAGACAAGGTATGAGTTGTACGACTGGAGGGTTCTGGGAGGACTATGTAGTACTAGGACTGAGTTTGGGCAGCAAGCAAGTCAGCAATGTGATAAAAGCATGCTAGTGCTTGTAGTAGTTCTGTGAAAGTTTGAGGATGTGCTTTCTAGTCATGTCATCAGAGAGGTGCATAAGAAGGGTGCCTTTTTCTCCGATTTCAGAATATAATGACTGTGCCCCATATTATCAGACAGACTCAAACATATTTTACATTCTTTGTGTTTTATCTGTAAGATGATTTTTTCTTACCGCTATTTCAGCATGTTGATGAAATATATTTTTGTCAATTGTTTCCTTTATTTGTTTTACATATGCAGATATCTTGCAAAAAAAAATTAGATTAGTCTTTTTAGGTCTTTCTAATATTATTACAGTATAAGCAATGTTTTTTGTATTTTATTACCCCTTCCTAAGCCCCATCTTTCAAGTGATAAAGCATTTGTTTTGATTACTTTCACCATTTCATGCTATCCTTTGTAACCATCTCTCTGTCTATATGCCTCCAAAGTATTTTTACACCCTTGAAATTAAGCACTTCTTCCCACAAAGCAATACTAGCATGCATACCACAATTACTAGAAAACTGTAACTCAACAGTGTTAAATCATTTGTGTAAAGTGATGTTTTTTTCATTGTTTTAAAGCAATTTATTTAAGATAGATAGAAGTAGATAAATAGTGTGATAGATAGAGTGATAGATTGTCATGTTCTGGTTTCTTAGTTGTTAAAATGCTGTGCACATTTCATAGTGTCAGCACTTCATTTCATCTGTGGGACTAACTGTCGCCAGTATATTTTAATGCTGTTTTCAAAGTCAGGAGCTGCAGTAAACAGAAAAGGTTAGTTTTGTTTAAACAGTTTTCCCTCTTCTCCAGTCTGTGCATAGTTGGTGATGGAATATTTATAGGGCAGCACGTTGTCGCCTCACAGTAAGATGCTGTCCGGTTCGATTCTCAGCTAGAGCGTCTTCTGCTGGAGACATGCGCGAATGGGCGTACCTTTGTTGAAGGTTGCACGTCAGGGCGGATAACTCGGCATGTAAAAATCAACTACCAATCATTAGCAGACCGGAATTCCGCTGTGGTGACCCCTAACCGGGAAAAGCCGAAAGACACAAACAAACCAATGCTTACTTAGGCTGCACAATGTATTGTTTGGTGAGAACTTATGGCTGTGTTTTTACATGGTCTGTACATTACCTTTGTGATATTTTATTTATCAGCATAGTGAAGCTCAGCATTTCATTCTAAATCTTAGATAGACACACAGATAGATATTTGGGATACAGTAGAGTCGATTATACGAACGTCAGTTATCTGAAACATCATTTATCTGAACCAGCCTTCTAAAGTTTTCAGGTAGGAAAAATCATAAAGTCTGAATATGTAAACATTATATGTATTCGCTTGAGCATGTTTTTTGAGCTTGTAGCTAGCTCTTGTGTGAAAAAATATTTTTATTGCCCACTGGAATCACTAAATGTTTGAAAAGTATATTCTGTGTGCCGAAAAAAAAAACAAGATTTTATAAGTTTTTTATTCAGTTCAATTATATGTTTGATTATCTAAACAGTTTATCTCAACTACCCTAGGTCCCAATTAGCATGGATAATCTACTCTGTACTATACAAACAAAAATAAGAGGCTTAAAATGAATGGACAACACGAAGCTGGAACATTGATTACTTGTAAAACATTTCTTGAGAATGGGGAGCTGATTTTCTCCTCATTCTTTGAAGTATTTAATCACTTTATTTATTTATTGCTTTACTTTCAAGTTACTACTTCTGCTGAGAAACCTAAATATAGATGAATGCAATAATATTATTAAAGCATCATTACATTGGAGCACATGACACTGAAATGAATGGGACGCAAAAACTGAAAGTATGCTGCGTAACTCGGATTCTACTTTGATTCGATGAGTGGCAAATCCAGACAAAGCCACTGCTGGACAAGTGCAGCTGGCTACAGATTTATCCAGATTAAACAAAATAAAAGTGTGCCCCCTGCACCACTACTATCTCCTATGTTGTATTCTAATAATAATAATAATAATAATAATAATAATAATAATAATAATAATAATAATAATAAAAAGCAGTGAATTATTACTGCACCAATGGTTTTCTTTGAGAAACAACATTCAGTGAGTTCCAAGCCTTCCAAATGGAATCAACATGTTGCAATTTCATCCACTGGAAGGGAAGCTCTCTAACTACATATCTGAACTGAAGTAACTGACAAAGTTTGTTATAGAGAAGATACTGCATTCTTTTACCTATACAGGACCATTCTTACAAGTTAAGTAGCAGATATTTCAGTCTCCTTTCACGTCAGTATTGTATGTTCCAGGACACTCCTGATAAAACGCCACCATCTTCTTATTCTGTAACTATACCACGATACAGTGAATGTTGCAGACTAAGCTGTGTTGTGTTTTATGAGGCGATTTATCATCACCTCTGACAGCTGCCTTCCACACTTGTCGGACATTTACCTTTCAGAACCTGTAAAGGCATCATGGAGATTAAAATTTAGAATACACAGGGGACATTTTGCTTGAAGGACTAGGAAATGGAGAGAAGAATGAGGTATAGGAGCCCAAAATATTTTGAAGAAGGAGAAAAGACAGATACGTTATTGTCATGACAGTTAAAGAAAACAACAAACATGATTTCTTTCTTAGATAGTTAAAAAACATGTTCCCTTTCAGTAAAAGAAAAAGCAGCTTGTTATACATTGGGAAATAAAACATGTCTTTAGGAATCCCTCCATTATTTTGTATGCCGCAGAACAGTTGTTGATATAAGAAAGGTCAAAAAGGACAGCGCTAAACATGCCCATAAATGGAGAGCAGTTTGCTAGACTGATAAAAACAATGAGACATGGAAACTGTGGGGCCTGATGAACTAATTATACACCTTTTCAAGAAATTTAGAGAAACAGTGGTGTACTGATTAAGAAGTAGTGAAATGAGAAAAGAAACTTCCCCTTCTTTGGGTGAAGCTGTAATTACACTGATATCAGAAGAAGGCAAGCCGTGGGCTGAGATATGCATCATATAGGTAACATTACAAATGTATGTATATTCAGAAATATTTACTGGTAAGCCAATACTTTTGCCTACACAGTTTTTTTACCTGATAGCACTCAATAGAAGGTTCAACAGTATATACAAAATACTTACTTGTAAACAGTTTGCACTTTTTCGACTAACATTTTCAGACAAATATGCTCATAGGTGTATATAAAACATCGTTGCACACCATTCAAAGTACACTTTCTTGAAGATGTATTATTTCTGGAATTCCCTGAAACTGGTAATGTTCATGTACTTTAAAGCATGCCTCTACAAACATAAGTCACTCTGGACTATCTAAAACCGATGGTAATTTTTCCCTGCATGCATTCGTAAGTTTCATTAATATCTGGGCTGTCCGAATATGCTAGATAGAATACTTTGCTCAACTTGTTCTCATGGGCTGACATAATGTTTATCCCACCTAAGGAACACACAATCCTCAGCATGCTGTCCTGTAATGGATTAGGAATATACATTTACACTGCTTGCAGGTTTTTGGTAGAGGTTCCATTAGTGTTATTGAGTGAACAGATGGAATGCCTTACCTTAAAAAAAACCTCAGTTTCTCATGTTTCAGTCAGCAGAGAAAGAAATAGTACTATAATATTTTGTTCTCTGTTCGCTGAAAGATAATTTTTGATTGCGAAGTGAAAATTAATCAATATATATATAATTAGTTAGTTTTTATTGCAATATGTCCCATCTACTCACTATTCTTAGAGATGAAGAACCTTTCATAAAAATAGCTGCATGTCTTTCAGCAAGCAGAGAAGGGACATAAATGGTTCTAAAGTAGCACTGCTTCTTGGATGGCTGGAAGCTGTGGAGATATGACAAGGTGTCCATCTATCTATGCCTCCTCAGTGATGTCTACACAGTAGCTTGTTCTCTCCACTCTGTTTGCCTCTGTCTCTCTCTCTCTCTCTCTCTCTCTCTCTCTCTGTTTCTTTATGCCTGGCCATACATTTCATTAATTGGCTGTTTCAACATCATTTTTCTCTTCAGCGTCACATATTATATCTTTATAAAAATTTACTCTCTATTTGTATCTTCTGACCCTAAAATGAGATTTGTATCTCATTTTGTCTTCCAGCGCCAGGGCCTTGTATTACACAAGTGTCTACCTCAGTTCACTGTGGTTCATTCTGTTGCTTGATTTTATGCCAGGGTTGCAAATGATAACTACTAAAATGCAAGTAAAGTTAGGATATATCCATTATGACACACAGAATAAGATGAAAGATAGTTCAGATTACGTTCTATCAACTTAATTGAGCTATTATTGAATGTAAGTGATGGTAAATAGTTTAGACCTGTCAATCATTGTGTTAAAGGCACATAGGCTGTAGGGTAATGAGAAAGTTCTTTTTTTTTAATCTGACCAAAGGATTTAAGATAAAAATTTTTTAGAGAAGACGTACCTCAGACAAGTAATAACACATAAAATGAGACAGGCTGAATTACATTGCTAGAAAGGCTTAACATTTATTGCTGTTCAAACTCGTACCAAATCTGGCAATTTCTACTCATTTTAATCATGTGTAGACATTTCCTGAGATTTAGTTTAAATGGATTAATATTTTTTCTGTGATGCTGAAACAGCTGAAACACACATAAGTGAATCATGTATTTTTTAAATAGCAGACATGGAAAAGGAGACCTTGGGGTGCCTGAAGCTTTAGATGTCAGATTATTAAAAAAGTTTACATAGCACTGATTCATCTTTTTCTAAATGCTGTTTTGACATGGACTTTAAAGGTGACAAGAAACAATTTTAAGTATTGTTATATACCGTTTGTAGTATCCACTTAATGATAACTTTAGCCCTGGCAGATTTTAGGACATGCCAATTCACAGAGTGTTTTGTTACCATATTATGTCAATGTTTTTAAGGCAAAAATACTCTGTTTTAGCATCCCTTTGTGGTATTTCTCCACTATTCTATTATTCTTACTTCCAGTGCTGTTTTCAGACCGATTGCAATGGAAAATTGTGTAAAATGGTTCACACTAGCATTGCAACAAGACATTAATCAGTGATACTTTCTATTGGATATGGTGTCATGTTTTTCATCTATCCAGAGACACTTGAGCTTTGGTATTCAGTTCTAAAATATGGATTTTACTGTATATATTGTTCATGAAAATATTGAAATAAGCAGATCATGTCAACAAACCAAAGCCTTAATAAGCAAAAGTTTAACTACTGCAACTACATGACTGAAACTACATTTTTTTCAATGTAGAAATGTAGTTTCATCCAAAAGATGAACAAAACAACTAATAAAAATATTTTTTGCAGGTGTACTTTTTAGCACCCTCATTACTTAAAATAGTCACCTTACAGTTGCATAACCAGAGAAAGGACAAAAATCTTACCTACATAGAAATCCTGTTTTTCTGCAATAGATACAAAGCTCAGTCACAAATTACATAGAACACAACTGCAGCAGCACTTTGAGAAATCATAATACGTCAAAACCACGCATCACAATACTAGAATTCCATCTACCAGTAAAACTGAATGATAATTTCACAAAAAAATAAAATAAAATAAAATAAAAAAAATGCAGCCTTCATGGAAACTGTAATTTAGTTTAAGACACTATCAAACAACCTTGATGAAATGCCCTTCTATACTAGGCCAGGCTTCCAAAATACTCTTTTGTGATCAATGGAATAATAATAAAGGTGAAGGTTATTCAATCTATTAAGGCAAGTTTTAGAATATATAGGTATTACCAATCTTAATTTATAAAGGTGTGAATTTTCACTTTTAGCACTATTGCATCTTTATTATGGTTTGTGATGATCAATGTTAGTTTAATGAAACAAAAGTAAATTATGTGACAGATCATTATTTAGTAAACAGTGATAACTATGGTTTTTGCTTACGGAAAATGTGCTTTAAAGTATATCTATGCCATGTTAATATTAATCAGATAAACAACCCCCCCCACACACAGACACATACACACTTAAACACACACACCCACATCCACCCATCCACCCACACATTTATTATATAGTTCTATGTCATTTGATTATATGGTCATTGACTGAATAACAAATGGTCGAATGCAATTGACTGAAAACTCATTTGACTGAATCACAATTGACAGAAAACTTTAGAAGTCCATAGAGAGTATGTGATGGTGTTCTTTCTGATTATAGCAATTAATAGGAAAGTAAATCTAGAAGAATATGTGTAGATTGGCAATGGCTACTGTCTTGTCATATCTCCATATCTATAGATGCTTGTATTTGTGAGCCAGTTCTGATTCACTATGTGCTTTTTTCTCCATGTTGTGTGACACTGCAGTGTGTATATAAATAAGGGAAGTGTGGGGAGATGGGGGTACCCTTTCAAAAAGCTTTTTAAGGTGCATTTGTTGTGTAGAATGTTTTTTCTATCAATTATGATTTAACCAAATGAGTTTCTAATCATGTTCACTTATTTCTGTTTCAGTAAACTGAGTATATGATCAAATGAGATGTAACCACATATCTACACACACATACATATGATCATAGGATCATAGGAGTTACTAGGCTAATGGCCCTGGGGCCTTTACAAGCCTAGCCAAGAGTTTATCCTCAAAAAATAAACCTCAGTCAACACCTTTTGCCCCTGTCAGTGAGGGACACAGGTGGAATCCCTGGGACAAATTTGTGTTTTTCCATCCACTCATCAAGATTATGCTTGACGAAGATCAGTGACATACTCTGTTTGACGTGTATGGGGAGTCTGTTCCAGAGACGGGGCAGCCTCTGGGAGACAAACCTGTCTCTCCAGGAAGTTTTGTTAATGCCGCATATTAGATTTAGGCCTTTCGACTGGGTAATGCATGAGGAGTTAGACTTAGGTATATGGATCATTTCTAGTATGGCAGGGTCCAAGATTGCTTTGTAGGTGAGACACAGATCACCTATGAGCAACCTGTATGATACCGAGTAGAGTGATAGTGGTTTGAGCCTGTCCACACAGGACAGGTGTTGGAAGCTATGGATTCTCTTTGTGAGGTATTTCTGTGGCCTTTCCAGCAGGTGCAGGTGTTTGGAGAGGTACATACCAAATGGGGTGTTGCAATCAATTATTGGCCTAATGAGGGAGGAGTACAGAGAAGTAATAACCTCTTTCTTTCTGGATGCAATCCTTTTACTTATGAGATGAACCAAGTAAAAGGCTTTTCTGGCCACTGCCACTACATGATGGTCGAATGTGAGATTGTTGTCAACCTGTGTACTCAGGTCTCTCACCACAGGTTGTGTGCTTAGGGGGGTGCCGTTGATGTGGTAATCAGTAGGGGCCATGTTTTTGCCGAATGGTATGATAATATATTTTTTTTACATTTAACTACAGGCCATGACTTTGGCACCAGTCATTTGTTGCTGTGAGACCATCTTGTAGTATGGAAACATCATCTGGGAAGTCAATGACAGCACTCATCTTGCAGTCATCCGCAAACTTGGTTAGCCACTGGCCTTTTGTCTTTGCATGGACCTCTGAGAAGTAGATGCCAAACAGTAGGGTCCCAGAACAGATCCCTGGGGAACACCACTAGTGACAATTCTGCTGTCTGAGGTGGAGGCACCTATTTTGACTTTGTGGGTCCTATTGGTGAGCCAGTTGGCCACCCACCTGATGAGATAGGGATTTACGCCAAGTTGTGTTAGCTTTTCAATGATGCCCAAGTGGGGGATTGTGACAAAGGCTTTGGCCAAGTCAAGGTAAGCTGTATGTACTGACTTTCCCTCATCCAGGACCTTGGTGACAGTCTGAAAAAAGCCAACCAGGTTCAACAGGCAAGAGTACTGTTCAGCATAGTGTTGAGGATGTCAGTGGTATGAAGCTACTGATACCCTCCCTTAGAAGGTTGTAGTCAGCTTTTAAGAAGTTTTTTAGCCTTGTTACAGCTGGGAGGGGGGAATGGGCAGGATAGAAACTTTGAATGAGACAGACCGATTGTCTGATCTCACCAGGGAAGTACTTACTATGGGGGTGGTGCAGCGGATGCCTATGTTGGTGAGAACTAAGTCCAGAATGCTATCTCCCCTTGTGGGGGAATAGATGAGCTGGTCTAGTGTGTTAGAACTGATGACGTCAAGGAATTGTTGGGTGAGTGCATTAGTACAGGAATAGTTCACCCTGTCTATGGTGGAGTAGTTGAAGTCACTAAAAAAACAGGGTATTAGGGGTACCTTGATGGAGTCAAGTAGGTCCAGGTAGGAAGAGTTGGTGTCCTGAGTCATGGAAGGGGTCTATAGCTGGCTATAACTTGGATGGGTGTCTTGCCAATTGTCAGTCGCACTTGGAGTAGCTCTAGTGTGTCATGCTGGCAAAACATTCTGGAGGTGTGCTTGTCTTTAATGAAGATCGAGACTCCACCAGCCTTAGTCTTCCTGACCTCATTTTAGGGTCAGAATGTGTTGAATGAGGTATAGCCTGGTAAGGTAGGGGTGCTATCCGCAGCCTTGAACCAAGTTTCCATGACTGCACAGATGTCAGCATCTTCCAGTATGAGTAGAGCCTCCAGTGATTGCATTTTCAGGTTAAGGGTCCTAGCATTAAGCAGCATGACCTTCAATTTGCTTTTTGACAGATCTTTTATGTTGAAAGATTTGTCTTTGGTTTATTGCCTAAAAAAGGCACAATGTGGAAGTCAAGAGCCTTGGCCTATATGTGTGTGTGTGTGAGTGTGCGTTTGTGTGTGAGTGTGTGTGTGAGTGCATGTATTACCTGGAACAGACACATACATGTAAAGTAATCCCATAAAGAGGTAAACATTAGAATCAACCAGATGCAGATTGGAATGTTTATGCATATATTGCCATTCACTCTTAAAGATTATATTTAAAAGCATGAAACAACCTTTGTTTATGCAAAAAAAAGGTAATTTTGCACCAGTTTGCAAATACAATTATTTTAAAAATTACTTCAAAAAGTGGAAGGGTAAATGGCTAACCATACAAAGTCATATTTATGGCATTATTATTAATGGTAATGTTAATGGGCATGCAGAAGGCACTTGCATCACTATGGGTTCCAGCTCTAATGATGCTGCATTAGCATGGGTACATAATTATATATTAGTTATATAATATAATCCAAATGCTTTTGTTATCAAACTTGCAGTAATCTCCAGACTGAGATGGCAGACTGCTCATGTGATGTAAAATATGGGGGGGGGGGGGGGTGGGGCTAGTACTTTGCCTATTACATAACTAACATGTAATTACTTACCTAAGTTAATCCAGCATAATTAGAGCTGGAACCCACAGTAACATAAGTTCCTCTTGCCTATCCATTAATAGATTCATAGATTCATAGATTGGCACTAGGTTAACGACCCCAGGGAGCATTTCTAAGCCTAGCCATGTTTTCCAGAAATAATAATGATGTCCTGTATCCAAATAGGACATTGAGGGCCAGGCATTTATAAGCTATCTCTGTTCATAAGGGACACGGGTGCCAGGCCCGGCATATTTTTTTTATTCTTCACCCACTGGTCTAGGTTGTGCTTAAACTGTGTAATAGATGAACTCAGCTTTACATGGATGAAAAGCTTGTTCCATAGGAGGGGCAGTCTCTGGAACACATATCTGTCTCTCCAGCATGCCCTGTTTAAGTCATAGACAAAATTCAGGTCCCTAGACCTTATATTTCTGGCACTCTTTGACTTACGGATATGCAGGAGATTCATAGGAGTGTGCAGATGCCTTGCAGGCCAGGAGCAGATCACCCCTCAACAATCTATGGGAGAGTGAGTAGAGGGAAAGGGCTTTGAGGCACTCTGCATATGGCAGAGTATGGTATGGTATTCTTTTTGTAAGGAACCTCTGAGGTCGGTCTAGTTGCTGCATATGCCTGGTCAGGTACCTACCAAAAGGAGCATTGCACCCTATGATTTGTCTGATAAGGGCATAGTACAGTGGAAAATGACTTCTTTTGACATAGATGCCATGCCCTTACTTATAAGTTGCACAACATTAAAGAATTCCTTCACCACTGTGGACACTAGGTAGTTGTAGGTAGGGCAAGTATGTGCATACCCAGATGGTTGATTTGCCAAAGGGTACAATTATGCATTCCTTAGCATTGATTTTAAGATCATGGAGAAGAAAAACACATAGTGAATATTAATGCTGTAAATACTGCTCTGTATGTTTTGTCTTTGGAAGCAAACTTTAAATGTATATATATATATATATATATATATATATATATATATATATATATATATTTTTTTTAAATACTGCAAAATAAAATTTTCTTTTCCAGAAAAAAGTGTTAAACATTATTTTGTGTGTGAAAAGAAAAGTTTGCTTCACACATTTAAACTTGACGCTTAAATGCCTGGGAGTAGGAGAGTTTGTTAAGGAAGAGAAAATAAAATGTTTGCTAGAATTCTGCCTACGAGTATCCTTACCTTCGAGTAACTATTAGCACACGAGGTGTCCATTGTGACACCCCATTTTTGTAAGTGGTATTCTTCTCCAAAGAACAAAACACTATTCTCCAGCACCAGTTCCAGTAGGAAACATATTTGCAGGATTGTGTTCTTATCAGAGATTTTCTTGTCAGTCAGAAATTTTCATATGGCTTCAATCCCATAATCATTCAGGATAACCATGAAAAGATCTCACATCCATTGCCACCATAACAAATTCTGTTAGTCCATCCAATGTCTGAAGGCATGGCTTTCAATACCGTCATTCCCTTTGGGAATGCTCCTTTCAGTTTATGCTCAATAAAAATAGAGGTGGGCTCTGTGATCCAAACACTACCCGAGACTATGGGGTGCATTGATGGATCCTTGGTGTCTTTATGAAGTTTTGGAATACCCTTGATGATTGGTATAGTAGGATGGGTTACTATAAGATACTCATACAGATCTTGGGTAATGACATGTGTCATCAATAAATCATACAAGGTCTCTTCTATTCTTCTAATAATCTTGTTCAGTTGACATTATGATACTCTCTTATAGGCTTTACTATAATTCAATAGATCAATCATTTTCCTATTATAGTGGGATTTATAAAGGAGCACTATTGCTCCACCTTTGTTGGCTGGTTTTATCACAATGTTATTATTAGTGTGACAGTGGTGAGATCTGCAGTGGGAGTGACGGATGCATTTAAGGTGGAGGTGGGATTACATCAAGGATCAGCTCTGAGCCCTTTCTTATTTGCAATGGTGATGGACAGGTTGACAGACGAGATCAGACAGGAGTCCCCGTGGATTATGATGTTTGCAGATGACATTGTGATCTATAGTGAGAGTAGGGAACAGGTGGAGGAGACCCTGGAGATGTGGAGATATGCTCTAGAGAGAAGAGGAATGAAGGTCAGCAGGACTAAGACAGAATATGTGTGTGTGAATGAGAGGGAGGAAAGAGGAATGATGAGGATGCAGGGAATAGAGATGGCGAAGGTGAATGAGTTTAAGTACTTGGGATCAACAGTTCAGAGTAATGGTGAGTGTGGAAGAGAGGTGAAGAAGACAGTACAAACAGGATGGAGTGGGTGGAGAAGAGTGTCAGGAGTGATTTGTGACAGACGTGTACCAGTAAGAGTGAAAGGGAAGGTCTACACGAGGGTAGTGAGACCAGCTATGTTATACGGGTTAGAGACAGTGGCATTGACAAAAAGGCAGGAGTCAGAGCTTGATGTGGCAGAGTTGAAGATGTTAAGATTTGCACTGGGTGTGATGAGGATGGACAGGATTAGGAATAAGTATATTAGAGGGTCAGCCCAAGTTGGAAGGTTTGGAGACAAAGCCAAAGAGGCAAGATTACGTTGGTATGGACATGTGCTGAGGACGGATGTAGACTATATTGGGAAAAAGATGCTAAGGATGAAGCTGCCAGGTAACAGGAAAGGCGGAAGGCCTAAGATAAGGTTTATGGATGTGGTGAGAGAGGACATGCAGGCGGTTGGTGTGACAGAGCAAGATGCAGAGGACAGGAAGAAATGGAAACAGTTGATCTGCTGTGGTGACCCTTAACGGGAGCAGCCGAAAGAAGAAGAAATTATTATTTGCAAGATCCTGCAAAGCATGCCTCTTCATTCACATTCAAATTATAAAAAACATGGCCATTACTATTTTTCTGTGTTTCAGCTACTTCCATCTCACAGACTTTAACAAAGGTCTCCACTATAGGATGTGGTAGGGGAACAAATGTACTCGGTTTAGTAAAAATATTAACAGAGCCTTCATCAGCATTATTTAGCACTACGTTCCTTGCAAAATGTTTAATGTCAGTCACAAATTCCGTGATGTTACACTTCAAAGAGGAGTAGATGGTATACTCAACGCACAGATATTCAGGAAGTATTGCTGGAAAAATTCTCTCTTACACAGAACTGGCATGCACCTTGGACATATATTCTCCTATGTTATCAGGGGACAGTTTCTTAGAATGTCCAGGTTATGCACTAATGAGATGAACTACAATGAAGAATCTGAACAGCTAGTACAACATCTACTTAAAAGAGGCTATAAGGTAAATGAGATTTATAGAGGGGCTGCTGAGACCAAGGAGGTGAGAAGAACCAAAGGTAGACCGTATTTTCTTCATGACATTATTTAGTAGGAAGATAAACATACGAAGAGCAATAGAAAACCAGCAGCAAGAATGAGATGTCTGCTTACATATAGCAATGATGTGCAACAAATATGTGATATAATAACAAACAACTGGAAGATCTTGACAGCAGATGATAAATGAAGTTTGGCAACAAACTAAGTTGTTCCGGGACATCTTCATAGGGGGATTAGGTTAACATTAGGGAGAGTTAAGTGGGTTGGGGAGGTGAAAGGGTTAAGTGGAGGCAGGGATAGTTGGGAAGAAATGAGATAATGATGGGGAGGGGCATAAGAGGATTAGTCTTGTGTAGTTGGGTAAGCAATCAGATTTTGGCGTGAACTTGCTACAGCAAGGGACGCCCATGACGACCTGTAGGTATTTCGGGAACAGGTAGGCCTTGAGGTATTGGGTAGTGGCTTACAGAAAATTAGCTCCTCATAAGATGAGGAGAGAATTTATTTATTTAGTTTATATTGATATTGAGCAGTAAGTTCTCAGTTTGGCATGTGCTTTCATTTTCCTCTGTAGGCTGTTTTCTTACGGTTAGCAGGGTATTGTTAATTTTGTTTGGGAAATTCCTCTTGGCAATTTTGACTTTGGCATGTGGTTCAGCTATTTCACGAGACATACTGAGTGTTTCTGAAAGAACTGTTAGACCTTGAGGTATTATATCGGTAAGTGCCAGCATGGCTTGCTGTTTAGTTGGCTACATTGGCACGTGTTGTCAGGAGCATGCTGATATCTTGTCAGTTTTGAGCTGTTTTGGTGGGGGAGTGAATCTTTATGGTTTGGAGTTATGAGGGTGTAGTAAGTAGCATGGGGAGGCCATTTGTTTCACTTTAGCTGGTTTAGTAGCTTAGCTTCTGGTGTTTGTTTGATGGCTGGTGCGTGGTGAAGACCATCAGGTAACATTTTGCTGTATTTTAGTTTGTTTCAGGTATACTTGCACCCTCCTAGGTCCGACAATAGTTTTGGGTACCTGGATCGGCTATTGGTTTGTACAGGGAGTGGGTTGCATGTTGCAGTTGCTGCCCATGTTGTCACTATTGGTTATGGGGGCTTGGAAAAGAGGCCTGCTGTGGATTACCATCAACTGGAGTTGTGGACATCTTTTGCCATAGGAGATGCATGCTGGTTGTATTGTCTTATCTCTGTCGGTCAAAAAAAAAAAAATGCCGGAGGCTGGTGCTGTTGGGGGTTTGCAGTTGTGCATTCTGGTGAGATTTGAAGGCTTGCATGAGTGTTGGCTTTAGGCTTGTTTTTGTTGTTTCTGCTGTCGGCATTGTTCTCCCCATTTTGCTTAGCGGTTGGATCTTGGTTGTGTTTGGTAGAGAAATGGCAGGGTCAATGCTTAGTTGCAGCCAAGGGAAGAAAAAAGAAAAAAAAAATGGAATTGTATGTGTCAGGCTTCAAGGTGGATGGTTTGACAGTGGGGTCAGGCAGGTTTGTGCAGTGTGTGACTGGTGGGGTTACTGAGGATCGATAAGTGCTTGCTGGATGCTTTTTAGATGACCATGAATAATGGTCGCAGGCGGTGCATGCACAGTGAATTCTGTCCCTGTGCATTAATTAGTTTACAGTTATGGGTAGGTGAGGCGGCGATATTTATTGTCCCTTTGCTTGGGCCTTTGTACCACTTTGAGTTCCCTATGTTATCCCATCTGAAGAAGACGTGGAGGCAAGGAATGCAAGGTGTCAGGCATCCGTGGCTGGTGAGGGAGGAGTACATCAGGTTACACTCAGTAAAGCCTTGTTAGCTGAGAAATAAGCTTTATTTGCAGCAAATTAAAGTTTAGTGACAGGGTCTAACTGTTTTTGTCTGAGTTTGCAACTGATGTTTCATGGTAGCAGAGTGGGCATGCCGGAAGAGTTATGTAAGATTTCTCAGAGCTGCTTTATAAGTCAATTGTTTTAAGTACTGTTGGGTAATGGGGAAGACTACCATAGTCTGTTTTGAGTTTGTGTCTTTGTGTGGTTTTATAACACGGATATCTAAAACAAATTTGATGACAATCCATACAGTTCTGCATAGGCATTTGAGTTGTGAAATGGGAGTATGTCACTTTTCTATATAGCTAAAATGGCGGATGCTAAGCTCCAGAGTTTGCCTCAGTTTGGCAGTGAGCCAATGTAAGATAAAATTATAATTTGTTTAATAAATGATTCTGTGTTCAGGGGTTTCATTGTTTCCAGCTTTGATTTTATCAGAGCGTTAATTTAATTTACCCTTTTTGTGGCCTGAAATAAGTTTTTATTTGGAATGCCTAAAGCGTAGTTCATAGGTTCATATGTTATGGTAATTTATGGTTAACGCTCCATGATCACTAGTTTACTCTAATTTTAAACTATACATTGGTATTACCAACTTGGTATCCTTCGGAAAAGTGCATGCTAAGTGCAATCCTGTTAATTTAACAACTTTCCATATTTATAGCACCAACATGTAAATCTGTCCCCAGGTTGGGGCTTAGGTCAAGCCTCATCCAAATTTTGTGGTAGGGGCTTCAGAAGGGTATGGGTGGGTAGGGTGGAGTATTTCTATCTCGTCAGCTTGCAGGTTACCTTGGCAGCACTAGTAGTTCAAGGCGGGTTTTTTTTTTTTCCTCCACTTCAGGAGGGTGTGACTATAGCATAGATGATGTCAGTGGGCAGGTTACTGGTTTTACAGGGAAGCTTCTGTGATGGTTACTCAGGATTTGGGGAATCTTGGCGAGCATCAGTGGGAGTGGAATAGCGATGACTGCATATAGAGTCGACTTGGGCTTGTCGCTTGTTGCAGCATTTCAAGCGATAGTCTGTTTATCGGTCCCTGACTTTGATACTAATTTTAGTTTTGCCATCTTACTCTTAGAGTGTGTCTCATTGAGTGTGCTGTTTTCTGACCCACTGACACTAATAAAGCATTTTAATAGGATAACAAGTATGCTGTTAACGGTAACAGCTACAGTGTGCATTGTGTCCACTTGTTCCACATTGTGTTTAGTGTGCCTCATTTGGAGATGGAAGGTTCAGAGCTAGGCAGATACTCCCATTCAGTCATCAAGGTTCCTTTGAGGAGGACCAAAGAGGCACTCTGCTTAACATGTATGGGCAGGCTATTCCAGAGTATGGGGAGTCTCTGAGTCAGGAACCTATCCCTCCAGCATGTTTTGTTCATAGTGATGACAAGGTTTAGATCCCTGAAGCGTGTGGTGCTGAGGGATTGGGATTTCTTTAGGTGTAGCATGTTCAACAGCTTTGGTGGTCTGGGATTGTAAAGTTAACTGGCTTGTGGTTAGGGATAGGTCCCTCCAGGTGTGGGGTTTACTTTTAATATATTCCACTGGTAGTTAAATTTATCATGGGTATTTGATAGGGTCATAGGAAGCATTGTTTCAGTTATGGCTGCTTTGTCATAGATGGAATGTCGGTGGTACATTCCTTCCCAGGTTGGCAGGATAAGTTGTCTTTAAAGATGTCTTGGAATGTGTTATGTATTTTGGATGTTTTACATGTCTTTTTCTTTCTTGCAGATGGGGTCTTGGAACACTGTGGCTGTAGTCTGGAATAGGTGGGTATAACGTGGAGCTTTCTCGTTCCTATTAGAGGGTTAATTTTGTCCTTTTCTTTGTAGATGATGGTGTGCTGAGTTCCAGTGGTGAGATGCAGTGAGTTCGCAGATGATCATGCTTTGGTGTCGATTAAGCGGTGGGGTCATTGGGTGGTGATCTGCCGAGTACCAGGGGTGGCGATACACAGTGAATTCGAAGATGATGAAAGCAGTGGCGAGCAAAGATGCTATACATGGGGAGCTCAAGATGGCAACAGTTATTGACTGAAATTGCTGAAGGGCAGAAGGCATCATGTAGTGGCTTGAAAGGGGATCTGAAAGGTAACATTTTCATAGGTCATGAATGGGGCTCAAAGTGGGTCTGAGTAATCACCTTATTAAGACACATTAGATCTCTGTGTTCAATTAGTGGGATCTGATTATTGCATTGGTATAGGGGGCAAGTAACGAAGAGGTAGGCAGGGGGGGCAGCGGGGGCAAAGAGGGTAATGGGTGGGGATGGTTATGGGGAGTGTGAGGATCCCATGGGATGAGTAGTTACGATATTCATAGGAGCACAGGACTTATTAGGTTAAAGCCCTAGGCTCTTGTCAATTTTGTGAGTAGAGTTTTAGGAAGCATGGTAGGTAGACGGTTGGTGGGGTAGTTTAAAACTAGGTGCATTATTACAGGGGAGTTAGAAGGTTTAAAGGAAGCTTGGGTGCAGGATAAGGCTGTGGTAGGACAGGTCTTAATTGCCTACTAGTGGTATAGGTAATATAAGGAAAGAGCTCTCCAGGGGAAAGGCCAGGGCCAAACAGGGGTTAAGAATGGTTCAGTAATGAGCGAATTGGGGGTGTTTATTGCTGGGTATTTAGAGTATTTCCTTGCTGAGCATAGGTGGGTTTTTGGGAACTAGGTCAAGGGGTGCTAGTTTTTGCTAGCTAAGGTAGGGCATTAAAGTTGGAATTAGACTGTTCCCTACAGTAATGGAGTTGTTGCACATATAGAACTGGGTAGTGGGTGGGTTAAGGTGATATGCTACGGTTAACAGGGTTTTGGGTGAGAGACTTGCTACTAGTTGTTTGACTGGGTGCCATCTTGAGTTTAAGGGGTTATAGTTTGTGGTTTTGTTGTGGTTATAAGCTGTCAATACATCCAGGTTGAGCCATGGTTTCAGCTTTGAAGGCAGAGGGCTAAAAGGGTATGTGTTCTCTTGGTGTGGATGTTCTGGTGTTATAACGGGGTCATGTTAATCCTACTTTATTTAGTTTCATTGGGGTGGGGTTCAGTGATGGCATGGATTGGAGTCTGACAGGATTCTAATGTGCTTTCCAGATGAGGGGTACACCAAATGATGTTTGGCTTGACCCTTCCCATTATGGGGACCCTACCCTTTATGGAAAGTGGATTGAACAATTTTGGGTAGAAGGGAGGGGGAACAGCCTGGGCAGGCTGGTTGGCGGAGAAGAGGGATAGGCTTGCCCTCTTCAGTTCCCCCTCTGATGTCTGGATGTTCTTTTCAAGGATCTGGGGAAAGGAAATGAGTAGTTGGAGGAAGCTTGCTAAATAGATAAGCAAGCTGAGGTAAGGATGGTGTTTATTTGGTGGAAAGTAATTCAATGGATGCTGTATGAAGTGAGTTGGGATGCCGCTTCATAAGTAAAGTAATGAAGCAGAGGTATGGACCCTGCTTGTTGGGCAGAGTGAGTAGGTATGCTGCCCTGATTAACACTGAAGTGAGATGGGATGCTGCTTCATAAGTAAAGTAAGTGAGTAGAGGTATGGACGCTGCTTACTGGGGCAGGGTGAGTAGGTACGCTGCCCTGATTAACATTACAAGGATGTTATGCTGTATTTAGAATCAATTATATCATGAATAGTTGTAATAAAGTTGGTGATCAAAGCTATGTTATGGAAATTTAATAAAGGTCGTCAAATGTCATTTGGTGTGATGTGTATTATTGAAGGGGACTGGGACAAATGAAGTTTGGCAACAAACTAAGTTGTCCCGGGACATCGTCATAGGGGATTAGGTTAACATTAGGGAGAGTTAAGTGAGTTAGGGAGGTAAAAGGGTTAAGTGGAGGCAGGGATAGTTGGGAGGAAATGAGATAATGATGGGGAGGGGCGTAAGAGGATTAGTCTGGTGTAGTTGGGTAAGCAATCACATTTCGGTGTGAACTTGCTACCCACCCGCCCTCTTTTCATTGGGGGGAGTAGGGTTATTTATCAGTGGGGGTAGGTGGAGAAGAGGGATTAGGGTTACCACCTGTCCCTCTTTGCGAGGGACAGTCCCACTTTGGGCAGTTGTGTCCTGCAAAAAAAACTAAAAAAATGGCAAATGTCCTGAGATTTTAAGACAAAATATACTTCTTCAGTTTTCTTTAATCGTTGCATAAAACAGTTATTTTATATCGGAAACACATAAATATTATATGAAAAAGCACAAGCAATGCAGATGCTACAAAATAAGCTTTTCTTTTGGCAATTAAGTGAAGCTCTGTCCCTTGCACTAGCCATGGGTATGTTTTGTCCTGCAAAATCTCGCATTTCTACAAAAAATGTCCCACTTTGGGCATTTGAAAAGGCGCAACCCTAAGAGGGATAGGCTTGCCCTCTTCTGTTCCCTCTCTGATGTCTGGATGTTCATTTCAAGGATCTGGGGAAAGGAAATGAGTAGTTGGAGGAAGCTTGCTGAATAGATAAGCAAGCTGAGGTAAGGATGGTGCTTATTTGGTGGAAGGTAATTCAATGGATGGTGCATGAAGTGAGTTGGGACGCTGCTTCATAAGTAAAGTAATGGAGCAGAGGTATGAACCCTGCTTGTTGGGCAGGGTGAGTAGGTACGCTGCCCTGATTAACACTGAAGTGAGATGGGACACTGCTTCATAAGTAAAGTAAGTGAGTAGAGGTATGGACGCTGCTTACTGGGGCAGGGTGAGTAGGTATGCTGCCCTGATTAACATTACAAGGATGTTATGCTGTATTTAGAATCAATTATATCATCAATAGTTGTAATAAAGTTGGTGATCAAAGCTATGTTATGGAAATTTAATAAAGGTCATCAAATGTCATTTGGTGTGATGTGTATTATTGAAGGGGACCAGAACAACATCCGCTGTATAGTGGATGATGTGCCAAGATTCTGTTTTAAGAACAGAAAGAATTTAAAACCACTGCTATGTCAAGACAGCTCTACTAGCAAGATGAACTCAGTCACTAAGAGAATGGGTACATTCCCATGTAGAAAATGTAAAGTATGTGGGCTTCTAAATTCCAAGAACTGTTTTGAAGATCCTATTACTAGGATGGAATACAAACTTAAGACTTATGCCAACTGTAATACTAAGAATGGTTATTTATGTCACTAGCTGTAATGTATGCATTGGGTTTTATGTTGGAAAGACCAGCAGACCCTTTAAAGATAAGGCATTGTGCCATTTAAGTGACATCAGTCTAAAAAGCAAAACCAATGCTTGGTCACAGCATATTATAAATTCTCTTGGCCATAGTTTCAATTTTATGGTGCTTAAAGTATTGACTGAAGATGTGACAATAGGGGATCTCTGCAATTTGACTGAGATTGTGGAAACTCGCTGGATTGCTGACTTGCAGGCTGATAAAGTGCCTGGACTAAATAGAATGTTCCCTTTAAAACCTTTATTGAAATGATGGAGGCTGAGGAGGAAGACTTGGACTGGCTAATCTCTGTTTAAATTTGACAAGCTAAGTTTAGTACAACGGGATTTGATGAAGGCATTCCTGCCGAAAGCACTTATCCAGTTACTTTAAGCTGACTTCATGTTTTATTGTGTTTTTATTTTTTTATACTTGTTGATTTTTAGTATTAAATAGTTTTAAATCTCTCTATGGTGGACAAGCTTTGCTTTGTTTCTGCTAAGTTTTAGATTGGCAAACTGCCTTTAATTGTCTGATGCATTTTTACCTGGATTAGCTTGGTAGATTAGCTTGGTAGAGATGGGCATCCAAAGACAATGTAGCAATTGTCTCATGTACTCAGATAACCTTTTAATCGTTAAAGAAAGTAACATGTTATGTCAGAGATGTTACATATATAACTTCCTTGGAGACAAAAATCTTGCTTACAAATAAGGTTGCCAAAAAACACAACACCCTTCACACATACCACTCACCGCACACATAGCCCTTCTTATACTGAGGCACCTAAAAGAAACCTCTCCAAACCTCACAGACCTCCTAAGCCATCAAACTGCAGCACCTACCATCAGCAATCATTAAATCACCAATCACTTCACCAATAAAGGCAAATAAATAAATCACACACCAAAAGCAATATCTAACACTACACATAAACCTACACCCAATGATCCCCTAAGAACAAAGCCCATAAGGCAAGTAAATGCTTTACCTTGTACTCTTTGTCATAGGGGATTCTATTGTATGATACAACGATACTTAGGGGATTCTATTGCATGATACACCGATACTTAGGGGATTCTATTGTATGATACACCGATACTCCTCTCACCAAGCTGAACAAGAGGAAGATAATGGTTAGTTGCCTATCTGGAGCTAGCACCCACAATATCGTGCATACACTCATGTCAATGCACTACAGGTACTAATACAATTGTATCACAGTCCATTGTGAGTGTAAATGACCTGAGGCATTCTTCACAGGCCTATATGAAAAGAGACATTATAGATCTATCTGAATATGTGTCACAGACAGGTATGTACCTTGCATTCAGCAGCATGCTACCTTCACTAAGTATGAACAGAAAATTATTGATTTAAATAACTGACTTAGTTTCTGGTGTCACTCCAGGGGAATCCAGTATCTGTCAGCATGGGAGGACATTGCTAACTGAACAGTTTGCTTTGCAAAGGATAGTCTGCACCTGTCCCTCCTTGGCTTGTGGATACTGGCTAAAACTTTATCCATCCTATTACAGCCTTTTTTAGGCAATGTCAAAATGACAAAACTACCAACATAACAGAAAAAAATCAAAGTGCATTAAGGTGCTACTGCTCAATGCTAGGAGCCTAAACAAAAAACTCCACACCCTATAAGCTGTCCTCACTCTGGAGAATGTAGATATCTGTGCTGCCACCAAGACTTGGTTTAAAGCCACAAAATGCATGCCAGCAGTGAAAGGCTACAGTACCTTCCACATATTTAGACCAACAGCAGCACAGACAGGACCTAAAGGTGGAGGTGTCTCAATCTACTTTAGCAGCAAATACAATACTATGTTGGATAAACAGAATGATGCCTTGGAGTTCATCCATGTCCAAGTCTCCATAGACAAGGTTCCCTACCATTTCCTGGCTAGCTACAGGTCACCATCTATGACTCACAAAGCTCACAACTCTTACCTAGACCTACTAAAGGTGCTCAACATCCAACTAAATACCCTAGTCATGGGAGACTTTAACTACTCCTCTATAGGCTGGGAAATCTACACTGCCACTAACTCAATGGCAAAACATTTCCTGGACTTTATCAACACAAACACCCTGGACCAGATAGTGCACTCTCCAACCAGAGGATCAAACATATTGGACCTAGTACTCACAAACATTGAAGAGCATTGCATCCCCACCTCCCCCATGTGATGACCTCATTGCTGAAGTTAGACCACAAAGCTGTCTCCTTTGAAATAAAAATCAACCTGGGCAACTCAACAAAACCCATAACATTTAGGAAGTATAATAAAGCAAACTACAACCTATTAAGCGACAGTTTATCAAAATTCACAGTTCACCCAACTCCGAGAGCACAGCTACTTATGCAGAATTATTTACAGAAATCCTGTACAAACATGTAAATGGCTGCATTGAGGCTGCCAAACCTGCCAGAAGTAAGCCCAGGAATCCTTACCTTAGCAGGCTATATAACAAAAGAAAAAAGTCATGGCCAAAATCAGAAAGTGCAATTCTCAGAGACAAGAGCTCTCTTATTCAATTAAACAAGAAACTAAGAGGTCTAATAAAGTCCAACAAGGCCAAATACAAGGTCAGGATAGCCTCCCAGGCTAAGGACAATCACAGGACCTTCAGTTATGTCAGGAATCTTAACAGTGATACTCAGCAGTGTGCAGAACTGATGGGAAATGGCACAACGTTCACTGATCAGGGTGACATAGCAAATCTACTGGCTGATACATTTAGCTCTATCTTCAATCCCTACTCCCCCAGCTACCCACTGTTAAATCCCTTCTAGCATATCCACTAAAATATCAACATGCAGCAGGTCTTGGAGGTGCTTGATAAGGCCAAAAACACTGCTTCAATGGGCTCCAACAATATCCCTGACTGCCTCCTAAATAGCCTAAAACATGAACTAGCAGGACCACTTGAGGCAGTCTTCAGCTACAGCATTAAAACTAGTTATATGCCAGGTGAATGGAGTGCCTTCTGTGTGGAGTCTGGATGTCCTCCCTGTGTTTGCGTGAGCTACCTCTGGGTGATCCGGTTTCCTCCCACATTCCTAAGACATGTTGCAGATGGATTGGACATTCTAAATTGGCCCTATGTGTGTGTGCCTTCTGATGAAGGCTGGGTGCCGGGCTGGCAACTCGATGCCATAAAACTCTCCTGTCACTTGCTCTGTGGACTAGTGATCTACTGTGGGAACCCCTAATTGGAGCAGCCAAAACAAGAAGAAGAAGATATGCCAGGTGAATAGAAAGTCACAACAGTCATCCATCTTCATAAGGGTGGACAATCAACTGACCCCAGGAACTATGGGCCCATCAGTCTGACAAGTCTAATATGCAAAGCCATGGAATGAATTATCATGGAAATGATTAACAAGGACACTGGCAACTTGCAGTTATGGGATCCTCCTAGTTTGGCGTTGTTAAGGGAAGGTCTTGCCTACTTGACCTGGTAGACATCTTCAAGAGTGTCACCATGGCAATAGATGAAGGGAAAATGGTGCATACTGCCTACTTTGACTTGGTCATGGTGTTCAATACAATGTCCCACTCAGATATTGCTGACAAACTCCCTGAACTTGGCATAAATCCCTGCATAACTTGCTGGATTGCCAGCCAGCTCACAGGACCCAAGAAGTCAGGATCAGTGATATCATCTCCACGAAGATTCCAGTCACCAGAGGAGTACCCCAAGCCTATGTGTTGTGCCCAACCCTGTTTGGCATCTACTTCTCAGAAGTCAAGGCTAATGCCAAAGGCCTCTGGTTCGCCAAGTTTGCAGATCACTGTTAATTGGGAGCTATCAGAGTTTCCCCCCATGACACCAACATCCTACAAGAGGGTCTAACACAAACAAATGACTGGTGTGAAAGCCATGGATTAAAACTCAGTCCAAAGAATTGCATTATAGTGCCCTTTGGGAAAATGTCCACCCAAGCTAATTACTTCATTGATACAACACCCCTAAGAGTTGTCCCGATAGTTACGGATCTGGAAACATATGTAGACAGTAATCTGGCATTCAACCAATGCATAGCCAAGATAAGAAGAAAATCATTGTGTGTCACCCAACTCATAAGCAAGGGTATGGCATTCAGGTCCAACGAAGTAATAGTACCACTCTAGTCAGCCCTTATCAGACTCATAATTGAGTACAATGCTCCTTACCTAGCTGGGCACTTACAACAGTTGGAATGCCCTCAAAGGTTCCTCACCATGAGAATCCAGGGTATGCGGACTCTGTCTTACACAAATTGCCTTAAGGTCCTACCTCTCTATTCAATGTCCCACAGGTTACTGAGAGGTGATCTATGCCTAGCAAGTAAGATGTCCTCAGATCCAGCTGTGATGGATCTCTTGCACATCTGCAAGACAAACAACCCCAGAAACACTAGCTGTAAGGACCTGAACTTTATCTGTGACATAAACAAAACCTGCTGAAGAAGCCAATATGTGTCTCAAATCTACATGAAGCAGAGTTCATCCCTGACCCGGTTCAAAAGAAACCTTGACCGTTGGATGGGAATTTGCAAATTCACCCCAGGTATTGCGCCCATGTCTGTGATGGACAGAGGTCAACAGTGAGTAAATTAATTCCCAACTAACACCCCCTCCCACATAGTTCTTAGCTACCTCTTTACTAACATACTCCAGTAATAGGCATCCAGGGAACTTTGCGACTAATCTGGGTTGGGTTGCACGGCTAGGCTTGTAAAGACCCTGATGGCTGTTAGCCAAGTATGCATCTATGAACCTATCAACCTATAGATTGAATGTAGAAACTTATATTTATGTATATATTGTATATTTGCTACCTTTTATTTTCAGTGTTTTGGATTTTATCTAGTCAGTTATGATATACATTTGCACAAATTGCATATTTATTTAATTACAAAACTATCCTTCTGCTCTGAATTTAGAGCTTTTACCCAGGCCTCCATGTAAATGGACCTCAGCTCAGTGGCATTTTCCTAATCAAAGTGGACCAGTCCACATGAGACTTTTTTAAGTACAAATTTACATTTATACAAAAGTAATCAAACTGTATTAACAAATTAACAATAACAAACATTATACTTCACATATATTGTTATATAGCATATAACCTAAGCAACATTACATAAATTATTCACTTCCTGCCTCTTTATACTTCACACATATTGCTATATAGCATATAACCTAAGCAACATTACATAAATTATTCAATTCCTGCATCTTTTTTTTTTTTACACAAGAAACATCTTCATTAAACCATCATTTACGACCTAAGCAATCGTACATGTATATAAATGAAAAGAAATCACACCGACACAATCCTAATTGTATGCATTTTACATCACAAACCATACTGACACACTCCCAGTTGCAAACATTATATATCACTTAGCATCTATCCAGTCATTTGCAGTCAATCATTACATAGCTCATTTAAGTCCTGCCTTCTTTTAAACCTCATTCCTCCCCTGTATGTATTGCTCCCAAAACTCCAATTTTTTTCCTATGTAGTTTGCTCATACCCTTTTCTAAAGATCTCAGTTCCAGTTGTTTTATCTCTGTTGCTATATTCACTACTTCTAATATACTTGGTTTAGAGTCCGATTTCCAATTTCTAGTAATTACTTTTTTGCTGCCACCATAATTAGACACAGCAAAACCTTACCCATGTCTAGGGAATTCCGATTCTGTATCATAACTCAGAAAAATCATCTCCCTCTTCACACTAATCCACCCACCCAGCATCTCCAACAGTGCATCCCACAAGGAATCCTTAAAGTCCACCAACCTACCGCACTCCCAGAAAATATGTTCCCAAGTACCTTTCACCAGAGATAATTCTCAAGTCACTCTCAATAGGCTAAGATGGCCACTTCATGTCTTATGATTTGCATTAGCATTAGGTAACCAAAGATGATATTCAGCTTGTATATGAGTAATTTTAATGCTTTATGAAGTAACATGCATCATTCATTGTGCTAGGAGTTCTAAACATCCAGCTACTAATGGACTGGTGGAGAGGTACATATGGGCATTCAAAGCAGGGTTGAAAAATTTTGCCCACACTAAACTAAAAAAGATGACAGTATATCTTTGTTTTCATTGCAGTAGAATAATTGTACCATGGACCAGATACTTGCAGAAATGTTTCTGAACAGAGATGTGTGTGTACCTGAGTTAATCTGAGCAAACTGAATGAGATATTGCAGTTAAAAATCTGCCATGCTTAACATGCAGTTAATAGATCCTTAGATATTTGTGATAGTGTGAACCTTAAGGATAGCTCCTTAGATATTTGTGATAGCGTGAACCTTAAATAGCTCCTTAGATAATTGTGATAGTGTGAACCTTAAGGATAGATCCTTAGATATTTGTGATAGTGTGAACCTTAAGGATAGATCCTTAGATATTTGTGATAGTGTGACCCTTAAGGATAGCTCCTTAGATATTTGTGATAGTGTGAACCTTAAGGATAGATCCTTAGATATTTGTGATAGTGTGAACCTTAAGGATAGATCCTTAGATATTTGTGATAGTGTGAACCTTAAGGATACTCTTATAGGAGGACCCAAGTGGAAGCCTAGAGCAGTGACAAAACAGACTGGTCCAGTAAGTTGTAAGGCAGGAAGACAGGATGAAGAAGTACTGGAATTATATACTGGAGGAATGGTGATGAACTGGGATGAAGGGTGTGGTATTGCATCATTCACAGAGAAATCATAAAATCCCTCAGTGTCCTGATCTTTCAACTTGGGCTAAAAAAATGAATTGAAGTGCCATCTTTTCAAGTTCAGAACCGTGATCTCCCTAATCATTCTGAGATGCTCTGTAAATATGTAAATAAATAAAAAACACTGAATCTTTTCAATGATTGTTGAGTAGCATGTGCTGCAGTTGTGAAAGGAAGTTAGTTTAGATAATGTGTACTGTTTATTAACACGTGTCTTTACACTGTGTCTGTGACTATACATCTGTCAAGACTTTACATTGTGTCTAGGGTTATAGACCTGTGAAGACTACACTCTAATGTTAGATATATTAAGCATATTCATTTTATTTTTATTTAATTACCAGGTGGGTGGGCTGGCATAGGCGCTAGAACCATAAAGCGAGGGATTATGAGCGCCCTCCCACTTTCACAGCTAAAAAAAAAACCTGTTGCACTCTGTGGTGCAACTTGCAAGTGCCTTCTCTTTTAAGGAGGACCTTGCGTGCGTTGCATGCACGCATACCAACTCAGACAGTCATTTCAAACATTAAATAAATAAACTGGCAATTATTACAGAGAAATAAAACTACTGTATGAACTGTTAACGAGTGGCTTCCTGTGATCCATGGTTTGATTCCTTTAGTCCCTAGTTACCTACAATGTGACTCTGAGAAAATTACTTAACCAGAAAATACTCACAGGCTGAGCCTGAAAAAGTTTCATTTGTTTCAGTGTTCTACCCAGTTAATAAACGCAAAATAAAATATTCCTAAAATAATAAGCATGGCCACTTGAGAGGATAAAGGAGTAATAATAGGCCTAATAGTGCATAATTATATAAATGGTTTCCTGAAAATGATGAGGCATTTATAGAAGTATACAGTTTGAGTAATCCTGATATGTTTTCATTAGTAATTTCACCCCCAAAAGACATGATAGTTTTTAATGTTTTGAATTTTATTCATATAGTTATGTGAGTAAGCTGGCAACTCAACACCGTAAAACTCCACTGCCAGTCATGAGTGGACAGGTGATCTGCTGTGGTGACCCCTAACCGGGAAAAGCCAAAAGAAGAAGAAGTTATGTGAGCAAGACATACACATAAAGTAGCATTTTTAAAGTGCGGACCAGTTGCAGATTAAATTGTTTTGTACGGTTTTAGCCGATATGTGGTTTAACAGGTTATGTAACAACGTGCACTTCAATAAAAAGGCTTATTAGTTTTGTTTAAATAAATGTCTTTGCTTATAATTTAAGAGAAATATGTGTTATTTTAGGGGTACAATAAAATATCATATATGCCACCGAGATGAAACAATCTTACTTCTCAGCAGCATTTGAAGTTATTTTAAGCTATGTTAGACCAGCAGCCTTTTTCATTAGTAAATTCTGTGAATGAAGACTTACTCAAGACTGTTTCTTTGAAGGGGTAATGAAAGTCATCTCTCTTTCCTGCATTATAATTCAGTGTCTTTTGTTTTATGATTTGAGAGGGATATTTTAGATGTAGCTTTCACTAGTTTTATAGTGCAGTAATTATACCACATTACAGTAAGTCCATTTATTGACACAACACCTAAGATTCATTGCAATTAATTTCAGAATAGAAATGCCTTAATAACCTCATTAATACTTTTCCACCAATTCATTATTATTTGCCTATTTTGAAAAGTTTCTAATTTCACTTTTAATACCATCAAACTGTTAATCAATGGTACTATTGTTGCCATTTTTACATCCTGTATGTGTCATCGTTATTGCACAAAGAATAATTTATATTTATTGTTTCAGCTTTAATGACAGAAAATTCATTCTTTTCCTTGGAGAATGATTTAACATGGCCAGGGCTCATATTTTATCCAAACAACACTATTGCTTGGAATTTCTCTATTGAGATAGTCTTTCTGTATTGCACAGCTTATGAACAAATTGATTGTGACTACATCTAGAGATGTTATTGTCCCCCTTTACAAAGCCCTCATTTGGTCAATCATTTTGTATAATGTTCACTTTGGCATGTATCTGTCCAAACACACGCAACAACTGGAATGCCCACAGAGATACCTTACTAAAAGGATACAAGTCCTAAACAGTATGTCTTACACGGACCACCTCAAAGCCTTATCCCTATACTTGGTATCATACAGAGTGCTAAAAGGTGACCTGTGTCTGGCATACAAGGCATCCTCCAACCCAATACTGATGGGCCTACTGAACATCAACAAGTCAAATGGCATCAGAAATACTCATTCCAGGTATCTAAACAGAATGCACCCCATGACTGCCCCTCATGCCAGTAATGGATAGAGGCAGTTCCTAAATGCTGTATCCCCTCCAATTATCTATGATATGATCAGCTATTCTCACTATGCCTAATATACAATTATCAGCCATGGGATAGGAAAGACCAATCAGGAAATGTTAATTCAAGCATCAAAAGGGAAATTGGCTAAGCTTAAATATCCTCCAAGTGACCCTATGTTGAGGGAGTAAATAGAGTTTATATCACGTTATCGAAAGTTGAAAATAGCGAACGCTATTTCATCGGCCCCAAAACATCTAAACATGAAAATATCGAACATTCAGAACAGCAAATTTTTTCCCATGAAAAAAATTTGCTGCTCCGAAACACATACACACAACACAAGCACATCAAACAAACAGCAACCACACACATACACTTAAATTCCTACATCTAACGCTACACTAAACTAAACATACACTACTATCTACCCACTTACCTTAACCCAAACCTATCACACACTCACCTAACCCATGCCCTAACCCTAACTCACTTAAACCGCCCCTAACCCTAAAGTCTGTCACTATCGCACACACGCCTAACCCGTGCCCTAACCCTAATTCACTTAACCCACCCCTAACCCTAACGTACAAACAATCGCACACTTACCTGAACCCAACCCGTAACTTTCCACCACAGTGCTAAGAATAGCGAAGCCACAGAAATGGCCAACCAAATTGTTTCCCGAGGAAAGAATTCGCTGTTCTGCAGCTTCACTATTCTTAGCATTCACTGAATAGTGTTCGATATCAGAACATTAGAAGTTTTAATACTTCGATGTTCTGATATAGACCCAGTAAATATTTTTTTAAAAATTGCCCTTTTTAGATCATTAAGTGCCCTTCTCACCCTCCACCCTTTCCACTCCAGTCTTCAACGGCTTCTGGCAACCCTGTGGGCTGGTCCTTGGAAGACCCAGGCAGAGATATTCCTTATAATGTTGCCTGCTTACAAAAATTTCAGTGTGACTTTATGCATAAACTAAAATAATGTTGAATGTTCTTTTGATATTTTTGACTTTAGCATGCTGTAAATACTATATAGTGTACTTAACTTGGCAATCACCTCTTAAAATATATATACCTCAGTGTTATGTGATATATTTTTATTGTTAGTACATGCTAATTGCCAGTGGAAATGTATGTAATGTGGAGCTTTTCTCCCTAGGCCTCCCTGAAAATGAACTTTGTCTATTTGGACGTGCTCTTTAATCAAAATCAAACAAATAGACAAATAAATAAATAAATATTTAAATAATATTCTGTAATTACTCAGATTGTATTGCTATGTACTACAGATGAAAAGCTACCATTTATACATGTACTGTCTATTACTTATTTCTATACACTGTTAAGATTGCACATCTTTGAAAGTTATACTCTGGGTTATTTTACTTACTGTGAATATATTGCTATATATTTCTGAATGGAATCTACAAATTTCTATGTTTAACTTGTATGCATACTACTTCTGCCCAGGATTTGGCTGAAAAGGGTCCAAGGATCAGACCACCTACCTGATAATTAAAATAAAATAAATTAAACGAATGCTTAATATGTTTACATTACCATCAGGTTTAAAAGGGTGTGTGGTGGTGCACCAAGCATTTCGAATTCTATTTAAGCACCTTCGGATTTCCATATTTTGCCAGTCCTTTGTGACCTTTCTAATGCAATGGCTGTAAATAAAGTTTCTTCAATTAAGTAAGTTTGCTTCTGTATGCTATTGCTGATACATTAAAATAAGTAAGGAAGGGAGATTGTAGATTATAGATTCCATAGTCTGTGGCTCATCTCTCTAGTCTGAAATTCATGTTATTTTCTATTGCAGCCTTGATTCCTCATAAATCACCAAACTTCATTTCATATTTCAGTTCTGAAACCTCACAAGAATTAACAAAATGTTTTCAGGGCTATGAGCAACTTTATTTCAAAGGAGCTTTGAAAAAAAAATACATCTTGTTGAAAATACTGCCTCCATGGGACCCGATAACATCCCAGGCTGCATCCTATGTGAACTCAGGCAGGAACTTGCAGCACCACTAGGCACCCTATTCAAGCAAAGCCTGAGTACTGGCTTTATCCCAGCTGAGTGGAGGACAGCCACTGTCATCCCTTTACACAAAGGTGGAGTGTCCACCGATCCGGAAATTATAGACCCATCAGCCTAATTAGCCTGACCTGCAAGGCCATGGAATGGATTGTCATGGACCTCATCAACAAGGACATTGGCAACCTCCAAACACTTGATCTCACACAGCTTGGCTTCGTCAAGGAGAGGTCTTGTCTGCTAAATTTGGTCGACTTCTTTGAGGCAGTCACCAAAGCCATGGATGAGGGGAAGCTGGTGCACACCGCCTACCTTGACCTGGCCAAAGCCTTTGACACTATTCTCCACTCAAGCATAATAGATAAACTCTCTCAACTAGGCATCAATCCATATGTTACCTTATGGGTAGCAAACTGGCTCACTGATAGAACCCATGTAATCAAAATAGGGGAAGCCACCTCAAGCAGTAGACCTGTAACAAGCGGCATACCCCGGGATTCGGTCTTGGGGCCTCTGTTATTTGGGATATACTTTTCTGAGGTGCAGCCCAAAACCAGTAGGCTATGGCTGATCAAGTTTGCAGATGACTGCAAGCTGGGTGCTGTCATCAATTCCCCTAGTGATGTGGACATCCTCCAAGAGGGTCTCACTCAGACAAATGACTGGTGCCAGAAACATGGCCTCAAGCTGAATACCAAAAAATGCATCATCATCCCCTTTGGTGAGAGTGATGTCCCCACAAATTATCACATTAATAACAACATCCTAAGCACTCAATCAGTCGTGAGGGATTTGGGCAACCAGATTGATAGCAATCTGACTTTTGACCACCATGTTGCTTCCATTGTACGGAAAGTCTTTTACATGGTCCACCTCATAAGTAAGGGTATCTCATCCAGGGACAAGGAGGTCATAACATCCCTGTATTCTTCCCGTATAAGGCCCATTATCGAGTACAATGCTCCTTTCAGCATGTACCTCACAAAGCACATGCAGCAGCTGGAGAGAGCACAGAGGTTCCTCACCAGGAGAATCCAGGGTCTCAAACATCTACCATACACAGATAGGCTAAAAGCCCTATCCCTCTACTCAGTTTCATACAGGCTCCTCAGAGGTGACCTTTATCTGGCATACAAGGCATTCACGGACCTCACCTTGATGGGACTATCCACAAGTCAAGTTCCAGTTGAGTAACCTGCACATGTGGCCTCATTCTGGTCTGTGACATCAACAAGACTTGTTGGCGGGACAGATTTGTGTCCCAGAGACTCCCCCATCTATGGAATAGACTCCCTCTCCACATCAAGCAGAGTACCTCTTTACCCCTTTTTAAGCGCAACCTGGATAACTGAATGGGAAACAGAAAATATACCCCTGGGATTCCACCCGTGTCCCTGCTGGACAGGGGCATCAGGTGCTGATTTGGCTAAACATGGGCTAAACTCTTGGCTGGGCTTATAAGGGCCTCAGGGTCAATAGCCTGGTAACCTCCTATGATCCTATGATCCTATAAAATACAAAAATAATCTGCTTTGGCTTTGGCATTTCTGTGCATTCAACTTCTTTTGTCTCTAAGGCATTTCATCTTCACCAAGGCTGTACAGTCTTAAGAGTTGTTGTATATTACTTTAGAATGGTGGTGGTGGTGGCGGGCGGGGGGACAAGAGCAGAGCTCCTAAAAAGTAGGTGGTAGCACTTTAGAAGAATATCGATTTAGGTTATTTTTAAAAAGGCCTGTTTAGTTTTGATTTGTTGCACACATACTAATTATATACACCATAGTATTTGCTGACTATAGATTTTGACATTATGGAAGCAACACACTGCAATTCTAAAGAGCCAGTTTTAATCTAAAAAGCATACTTCACTGTAACATACTGCTGCATTAAACAAAACCATGTTCCTATTTTCATCTTACTCTAAATTTTTGCATACCAATGGGTGTGATTTTAAAACCTGTGGATTTATAGGACAAGCTAATGGCTATGTTGTTCTGACTCAGAACTAGAAAAAAAAAATAAGAGGTCAGAGTAAATTGATTTTGTGCCAACATACATTATGGGAGAAAAGATATAGAAAAGAAAATACAGGTCAGTATGGCTCCACATTAAGGGTTGAGTCAATTAAGATTAATTATATTGGATTATGTCACTCACCAGAGGCACATTTATACATCTATGCTGATTTAAGTTGTCAAAGTCCAGCTCTGACAAGTTTTCCTAAATCATAGAGCACTCATAATCTGCCATTACTTCTAGTTCTTTGTTGAGCTCATCATTTCACCTAAATGATATATATATATATATATATATATATATATATATTTACGTGTTTTAGATAACTGTTACAGCCCTTCCATTTTGCAAAGAGTGTGATTCTTCCTGCTGCACAGGGGGCTCCATCTCATCTATGAATAATGCTGGGTTTACCCACAGATGATGTGGTTTCAGCCATGGCTTTGCAGGAGTGATGAGGCCTCAGTAGTTGGGCATAAATTCCAGCACCATAAATACAAAAGAAAAGAATGCTGTAAGTATGGAATATTGCAGCATTTATCAGATACATCACATTAAGAACAATGACTTTACTTCTTTTTAAGTAGTGTTATTGTATTTCCCACTTCCTTGCAGAAAAAAAGCCCTGTTGCCCTGACACTCAGTTCTGTATACACACCATACCAACCAGCAGCGTACATGAGATTGTCTGAAGATGAAATAGTACTAGAAATGGTTTACAATCATCTTCATTTTACATCCTCTTTTATTTTACAGTTTTGGCATTGTTTCTGAGATAAGGGAATGGTAAAGCTTGTGAATAGTTTTCTTCAAAAATAAAGCTTACAAGAAAAATACTTTTTTGCTGAAAACCCAAGCAATTATTTGTACTCTTCCACTTGTAAATGCAGCTATGTGTTCAGTTTCATGTTTCTTAATTTTGTGAGTTTTAAAGCCTTGCTGAGTGATCACATTTCTGAGGCATTCCGGTATGTAATAAGAGAAAAAAAAATTTAGTATTATGGGTTCAAGGATTTTGGGTCAGGGTGACACGTTATGCAGATTGTAAGACTCTCTCAGTGTCTAATGCCCTCTTCTATAGATACTGTTGTTTTTATACCATAGGAAGAAGGTGAATTTAGACAGTAAAATTCTTAGCTTTCTAATCCTTTGTTTACCACACTCTAGACATATATTATTTAACATTTTCTGGTTTATTCCTTGTGGCTATCTGCATGGTAAGCAAGTCGCAGCCAGCCCAAATAAAACTCCTGACTCCAAACTGTTAATTGCTTATACCATTAATTTTGCAGTAAATAGCACACTAAAATGGTGTTTATGATGGAGTAAACCATATTTTCATACCAAAGTCTTAGAATATTAATAGAAGAGTGATCAGAAAGCATAGCTTTAACTTAACTTTTAAATCAGAAAGAAACATCATTTAGCAACATTTACTGACTTAGTGTGTTAGATCATAATTATTTACTAAGGCAACTGCAGGATGCATGAACCAATTTTATTTATATATAATTTTTTAAAGGTAAGATATTGATAAAAGGCAGCCTTGCTAAGACTAATATTAGATTTTAAGATTGTTTTGCAATCCTCAAACACCTATTTAATGATGGTACTTAATCCATAGGTATTGCTGAGTGAAACAGCTAACATGAAGGACACTACATTCTCACTAAGTAATGCTTTCTGCAGAATGAGTGAAATACAAAATATTAGCAATTTGTTCTTAAAAACAATTAGCAAACATGCTGGACATATTACAGATATGATGGACAGAATGTAAAGTATTAATTTATTTCTGACCTATGAAAAGAAGTAACATAGTTATATTTAAATTTCTTGTACACTATAACCTAAGGAAATAAATGTGTTGCACAAGCACGTACACACACACACACACACACACACACACACACACACACACACACACACACACACACACACACATATATGTGTGTGTGTGTGTGTGTGTGTGTGTGTGTGTGTGTGTGCGCGTGTGGATCTACTTCATATGGTCGACATTTCAGAATGTCGACATTCATATGGCCAAGACCATCTGATCGACATTTGAAAAGTCGACTATAGAAGACAAAATAAAAAACACAAAAAAACTTACATTCATGCTGCTCCACCCCCCCCCCCCAAACCCCTGGAACTTAAATATACTAACTCTGAGATCGCACTACAGTGCAGAAGATGGAAATCTTTCCATTCCGGTCTCGGCCATATGAATGTCAACATTCTGAAATGCTGACCATGTGAAGGGAACCCTATATATATATATATATATATATATATATATATATATATATATATATATATATATATATATATATATATATATATATATATATTCAACATACCAAAGGGGATGTCTAGTAGGAGACAATGAAATAAATAAGGTAAGGAAAGATGAGACTGAGCAAGTCACTAAAACTGAGTTCAAAGATAAATTAATGCCATCTGTATTAGAAGACACAATGGAGACTACATATATATTTAATTAGAACTGTAGGCCATTAAACTTCTCAAGTTTTAGATTGAGTAGCTTTTTCCATTTTGATTTATCTGATCCCAGTCATATCACTGACTAATAACAGTGTTGATAAATGTATTTAACTTTGGTACAAGTAGACATGGACTTGTCTAAAATAAGTACCAACAGGAGTGTCTGGGCTGGTGTTTGAAGTTGTCTTCATATGCTCCTGAATTAATTTTTAACCACTTTATGGTAATTCCAACATACTCCATACTGAATGGACATATCAATGTAACATTAATTTGATAATACAGTTAATGAGCACTTGTATAACCACAATACAAAAAAAAAAATGAAACCAGAGGATGTAACAGAGAAACTGCTAGAGATACTGTCTTTTTCTTCTACAACCTTCTTGGTAAATGTAAGTAACAAGCCCCAGGGACTTTGCTATTAGCATAATAGGTTCTCCTACTTTTGAAACCTTTTAATTTTCACTTTAGATATCCAATAGTGTTAGCAATTATTTACCTTTAGCATTTCACACTGCATACTCTACGAACTATACCAGTACTGTACAACAACAACCGAAAAATGTATTAAAATCCTTTGCAGTGGTGTCATTTAAGTCCTAGTCATCTGTACTTCATAACTTTTCTTGACAATCATGATCTTTCATGCTTCTAACTTCATAAAATACTTACATTTTCTCTTCCAGTGCCTCTGTAACTAACTCATTACTACATAAAATACAACAGGGGAGGTATAATGACCCCCATATCATATTAGAATTGTCTATTAGAGCTCCAAACAAGTACGCAATTTCCCTACAACATATCTGTTGAAAGACTGCCAATTGTAAACACAAGAAACTCACTACAGAAACAGGTACATTTTAACAGAAAAACATTACACTTTTCATGCCAAAACAGAAGTCAAACATTAAGAAATGAGTTAAAAATCAGTGCATCTCACTTCAGCTAATCTGCAAACATGTTTTGTCTCAGTTTTACATCATATTTCAGTTCAGCCTGCAGCACATCTCTGAATAAATGTGTCATATAACTTAACTTTGTTCTTTCTAACAACTATTAATAAGCTGTTCAATGTTTTCTATTTTCCTAATACCTTTAAATTATCATTTTGCCTTGCTTATTAGGAAGCCCTACTTCCATTCATAAACTTGAATAATAGATAATCCAATCATATGATCATTAGGAAGAGTACAACTACATATACACAGTGATGGCAAGTTATGTAAAAAATAAATAAAACATTTTCATAGATTCATAGTTGTATACTAGGCTAACGACCACTAGGGCCCTTATAAGCCTACCTGTGCAACCCATCTATAACCCACACATTTGGTTTATGTTGGGGTTAAGTACTGACTGCCTCTGCATCAGAGACATAGGTGCCAGACCAGGGGTGAATTTCTGACTACCCATCTACTGGTTCAAGTTGCTTTTAAATAGGGTTAAGGAGGAGCTTTGCTTCAAATGAATGGAGAGCCTATTCCAGAGAATGGGAATTCTCTGAGAAACATATCTGTCTTTCCAACATGTCCTATTTATATCACAAGCAAACTCATGTGTCTTGCTCTTCATGCTGTTTGTTTTATGAATGTGGAAAAGGTTCATCAAAACAGGGTCCAGGGATTCCTTGTATGCCAGGCAAAGATCACATCTCAGTAGCCTGTATGGTACAAAGTAAAGAGACAGGGTTTTGAGGTGATCAGTATAGGACAAGGCGTGAGTGCATGCATGTGTGTGCCTTCTGTGGAAGGTTGGGCTCTGGGCTGGCAACTCAACACCATAAAACTCCACTGCCAATCATGAGCAGACAGGTGATCCACTATGACGACCCCCTAACCGGGAAAAACCGAAAGAAGAAAAAGAATATTTTGTTTACTCCCTGTATTCTTTTTGTAAGGAATCTTTGTTTCAGGTGTGTAAGATACAGAAACATGTGGATGGAGTGCTCAGATTTACACCTGATGGCATGAACATTTGAACATGTCTGGTTGTGAGTGAATCTTGCTATAAATCTTCCAAGTCATTATTCCTGTAATATATTCCATGTTTCTGACTCATGTTCCTTATTTTCCTGTGAAATTATTGCATTCACTGGAAAATTAGCTCTTGAGGATGATTTGGAGAAATTTGTTTTGTTTTTAAACTACATTTCATCTTTATGATTTTGGAGAGAACATGAAACTCAGAAGCAATGAATCCTCACACACACACATGAAAAAAAAACTGGCATTTATATCGACTTAAATTTTTTAACAAATGTGTTAAAATACATTACAGATTAGCTTGACAGAGAGAGAGGGAGAGAAAGAGATCTGTAACTTTCAGAATCATTTAAAACACCACCATCATATTTCATATTGCTCTATATTTAATATTGAAGTACCTTTTCAGCTTTTTATGACAAGTGCATAACCTTATAAATCTATCCTTAGTAGTGGAAGTTGTTAGAACAATTAACTTTTGCAACTTCTTACTTATCTACATGAATCATGTCAAGTCTGTAATATTTTTAGCAATGATATATCTCACTGGTATGTGTTTGTGTGTGTGTGTGTGTGTGTGTGTGTGTGTGTGTGTGTGTGTGTGTGTGTGTGTGTGTGCGCATACGTGTGTGTGTGTGTCTGCCTGTATGTCTGTGTGTATCTTTCTCTGGTGGACACTATATAAAGCTATTACCATAGGAGTTCTTCTTGCTTAGCTGCTTCATTGAATTTCTGTTTCTAGTAGTTCACCAGTCACTTAAGTCTGGTTTCCAAGGAGTAGTAAGCAGAGGGAGCTTCCTTTTTGTCACTGTGATATAAAAACTTAACTGTGGTCATCAGTGTAGATTTCATATCTGTTACTTGTGTCCCATTAGGAGCTAAGATCACAAACTTTAGAAGCAAACATTAAGTCATCTATAGAAAAATCAATACAAATAATATTTAAAGAAAAAAAAATCCCCATTTAAAATGACTTACTTCTGCCTTCTTTATTGGACAAATAACTCCTACATGTTTTCTCTACAGGAAAAATATCCTGTCACAAAGGATGAAGAAAATCTTTGAATTTAGATCACTGGAAGCAATCAAATGCCTTAGTACTGATGAAAGTTAATTTAATTTATAGTGCTTTGATGAACACTGTAGACTAAATAAATAAATAAATACCATGTCAGGGAGAAAATAAGATGAAATGTACATAAAATTAATCTAACTACATACATTTGTCAGCAGATACTGCCCCTCATTTTCAGGGCTGTCCTTGAGTTTGCCTCTAACTTTAGTTCTGTCTGTCTTAATTTCTTGTAAAAATGGTGACCATTGGAAAAAGATGGGTGAAATATACTTAAGTAAACAATGATACCGATTAGTGATGTTTAGTTGTTCTACTTTAGAAAGTTTATATTAATACCCACTCTCTTATTCTGTCAGCACCTCGTGTTTGTAGTACTAACATTTTAAAAAGTATCCTTGATTGGCCCTGCTTATTTCTGGATTTGTCATTCATCCTGATTAGGTTTGTCTCCGATTCCCTTCAGGGCTGTGGATGCTGATCATAGACTTGCTTTATACAGAGTTACCTGTAGATTCAAGTAAACGATCCTAAAGCGATGGTATGAAAGGGGTTACTAAAATAAATCAATAAAATTAAGTAAAGTAGCTGATCCCACAGAAATGTGGCCTGGTAAGCAAAAGCACATTTGCCTGTGATTTTAAGCCCAGTTGTTGGAAAGGCCCGCATCTAAGTTGTAAAAGAAAGCATTCACTGATCATTGTTTTAATTAGAGGCAACCCAAATTGCGAAATGCTTGACAGGTAGGTAATATTATACCAGGCAGCCAGCCCATATCCTGCAGAACTAGGGATAATATGGTAGACAAATAGAAAGAGACTACTGTAATCAAATTATGTCCAACACAAAAAGAATAACTAAAAATAAATGAACGAGCAGCACGTCCAATAAATACTGAATATTTATTAAAAGGTAAGCGCTTTTATGTACAACACTTCTTCAGACCAAAATCACAATAAAAGATAAAAAAACACACCATTTTATAATCACAATAATCAAGCAATTAACCAATTTACTGTTGTCAACATGCCTAAACAATGCTTGAACTGCAAGACTTGTTTGTATGTGTCATTGCTGAAGTTTATACCCTGCCTACAAATGTTTTGCAAAGTATTATCCACTTATAATCTTATATTTCTAATTTATTATTTATATTACCTCTCCTAATTCCTATAATAATATAATCTATGACCCTAAAAGTAAAGCAATGTGATGAATCTGTTTCACTCACATGTTTCACTAAGACATTCAGTGTAACATTTTGTCTAATGTCTGAATAGAAGGCAGTACACTGTTTACATGTTGCCAAATAAACAGTGTTAGTAGAATTACAGGTAGCAGTGCACTTGAAATATGAACACTATATCTCATCTCTATAACTTCATCAAACAGTGGGAAGTGGGAAAATATATTAGATAGCCCCTTCCCTCTCAGGAAATCTTGTCATTTTCATAGTTTTGTGTTGGTAAATATGTATATCAGTATTTAATCTACTCAAACATAACAGTTGTGACTATTCCAAATGAAGAACACATCATCCACAAAATGCTTGAGGAAGCATACCTTATTTGACAATTGCACATTAGAATTAAAAATGGTATCAAATTCCCAATTGTTCAATATCAATGTGGCGTAGGTATTTGCTACGGATGTGCCCATAGCAACCCCAGATGTCTGATGGTAGTATCTATTGTCAAATATAAAAATATTATTCTCCAGTACTACTTCTAAAAGTTCACAAATTGTTTCAGTTTGACATCCTGTTAGGTCACCCTTTTCTGACAATAATGTTCTAAGTGCTGATACTCCATATGCATTAGGTATGACAGTAAATAGAGACTGGATATCCATTATTACCATAACAAAGGTATCATCATTTTTGTTATAAACCATGAATGCAGCTGCTTCAAGAAATCTGCTGTATCTCTTATGTAACTTTTCATATTTGTTAAATAAGGAGAAAGAACCATTTATAAATAAAGAGATATTGGCTTCGTAAGCCACCCTTTTCCAGAAACTATTGGAGGATTATCTAAGGATTTGTGGATTTTAGGCAGGCCATATAGTATAGATATAACAGGGGAAGGGACTGTAAAGTAATTACAAATATCAAGATCAATATCATTCATAGCTTGCAGGTCATATATAACCATATCGATGTGACTAATTACCTTATTAACATCAGAACATGAAATTTCTTTAATAGTGCTATTATCAGACAGTAGTGCATACACAGATGAAAAGTAATAATTTCTGTTCATGATTACAATAGACCCACCCTTGCCAGCTTCTTTGATAATGATACCATCATTATTTTTCAATTTTAATAAGGCTTTATGTTCTTCAGCTGATAAATTGTAAAACTTGCTAAATTTACCTCCATCATATAAGCGCCGTATCTGCAACTCACATACATTGTTGAAAGCACATACTACTAGATGACTACTGGGGATAAAAGTACTTCCACATTTACAAGTCCTAGCAGAAGCATCTAGGGTATTCCTAAAAATTACCTTCAAATCTAGCACACGTATAAATAATTTCAGATCACTCAACGCATCAGTTATACTCTTTACATTTGCTGGAATAAAGCTCAAACCTTTTTCCAGTAGTGAAATAACTGTTGATAGTTCAGTGTTCAACAAATTCACAACAGGGCACAGTCCAGGACTTATTTCTGTACTTTGTTGCTCGAACAGGGTCCACTCTGGCTCCTCTCCCTCTTCCTCTGAACTGAACAGCCTCTCGCATTCCATTGTACTACATGCACTTGCTCTGGTAACTTCAGTCGAACCATTTATTGTAAAGGCCAAAAAAACATAGGTGGTTCCTTTGAGGATTGTTTAACCAATAAGGTGATACTGAGGGCAGTGCTGGGCAAATTTGAGTCTCTGATAGGTTCTATAAATGATTGGCTAACCAGAGGATTTTCACCTTCAGCTGTAATTAATGGATTTGGCTAATTGATAGATTGTTGTATTGGCTGTTCTGTATTCATAATGCCAATCAATGAGCCGGCTGCCTTTGATTATATCTCTGATATGCTAGTTACATCTGAACTATGTATTGAGCTTACTGCAGATGTAGTGCTCATGTTTGGGCTATTGAATTGATCATTATGCTTCCTATCTTTATTGTAACGTGGACAAGAAAAAATGTGACCAGTATTAAAATCATTAATGTCCCTTTGCAGCTTACACCTCTTTATACCCTCCAATTTCAAATCATACTTGTGCAGTCTTTCAAGCATAACATCTTTAGCGTACACTGTAAAGTGAGGCATGGAGGAAACCTCACTTTCCAGAGTATTAATGTCTTGTTGCATTTCATTTTCAATGTTTAAAAAAGTCATTCATTAGGTGGTATAAATAATAAATTAGAAATAGAAGAATATAAGTGGATATTAATACTCTGTGCAGATCAGATGCCTGGCTTAAATAATATGATCTCTATAAAACCTATACTAAAATTCAGACAAAATTGCTTACAATGATGAAATTTAACTTTTTTTATTTTTATAGAATACTTTTTCACATTTTATATATATATTTTTATGTTTTTTTAACATATATATTGTGATTATTTAAAATGTGCCTTTAAGATAATTGTTTGTTGTTTGTGATTGGCTGTGACATATTTGAATTCATTTAAATATTTTGTAGTAGGTTTTGATGTTAACACTGATGAAGGGTTTTTGACCTGAAAGCTTTTTCTCATAATATCTGGGATTATACCATAGATAATTTAAGAGGACCAATGCATGATATAAAATATTTAGGAGCTGCCTCTGTCCATTAGTTGCACAGAGGCACTTCAAGGGTAACATTTTCTGTTTCCCATCCATAGATACAATTTGCCTAATGTGGATGGAGAGCCTATTCTACAGTGGCAGTATCCTGTACAAGATATACCTGTTCCTCCAAACCATTCTGTTAATTTTGCAGAATAGGTTTAGATCCCTAGACCCTATTTCCAATACCACTGAATTTAATGATGTGCAGTAAATCCATCAGAATTGGTTCAGAGGATGCTTTGTATGCCAGACATAGGTCACCTCTTAGGAGTCTATAGGATACTGATTATAGTCACAGGGCTTTGAGTTGATCCATATAGGATATGTTGTTTAGGCCTTGTATCATTTTATTAAGGTATCTCTGTGGGTGTTCCAGTTGTGAATGTGTTTGGGCAGATACATGCCAAAGGGGGCATCATGTTCAATGTTTGGCATGATTAGGGCTGAGTAAAGGGAGACAATGACATTCATAGATTTAGACACAATTCCGTTTGTTTATAGGCTGTGCAATATGGAAGGACTTTCTTACAACAATGGGCACATGTTGGTCAAAAGTTAGGTCACTATTCACATAGGTTCCCAAATACCAAAGAACTGTGCCAATTCTTAGGGGGTTATTGCCAGTGTGGTAGTTCCCTTGGATAGATAACTTCCCATTTAGTTTCAGTCCACAATTTTGGTATCAATTATTTATTTGGGACAAACCTTCTAGCACCCTGGCTAAGTCATTTGGGAATCCAATGACTGCTCCTTGTTTGCAGTCCTCTGCAAACTTAATCAGTCACAGCCCTTTGGTATTGGCTTTTTTTTTTTCAGAAATGTAGATGTGAAACAAGAGGGGTCCCAGCACAGAACCCGGGGAGGGGGGACCTCCACTGGTGATGAGTCACTTGGTGGACAGAGTATGTTAGCAATATATACACACATCTCTGGTATGTGTTTATTAGCCCCAATGCTTTAAAAGTATCTTCAGACAAACTATTACACACTTCACCTCTGTTTTGCTTAAATTCAACATTTTATTTATTAAGTTTCAATATTTTTTTTCAATAATCTGATTCATGCACTTGTCTCAATGCTCAGAGACATGATAATTTAGACTTCATTGTATCAGCTCTTTTCACTTCAGTGTTACCAACAGAAAGCTAATGTTCCAATGTCTGTTCAATAATATTCACATTCTTTTGAACACTTTTGTTTTTCCTTCTGCACAGCTTTGAAAAATGTCCATTGCTAGTACATATTCTGCATCGATTATTAAAAGCAGGACAAAGCTTCCTGTTGTGCATCTAGCCTCATCTATTATGTGACCTGAATTTCAGTCACATCAGCATTTCTCATTTCCATTACTGTAACAACACTTTGCCACATGGATCTCTTTTATACATCCAGTAGTATTTTAGGACATTCACATATTATTTCTTATTTCTCACATTTTATGTGACTTGCATTTTATCCTGCAGTCATCCATTTCCCAGTTTACTGTTTTAACTGTTCTAGTAATTGTTTCTAAATTCCTATATCCCTGTGCTGCTTTAAATGTGACTGTTAAGGCAGGCTTAGATGCCACATCTAAACTTCACCAATAATTTAGAGCTGCAATGCATAGAGGAACTGTTCTAAGGGGATGCAGAATTTCTATTTGACAAATGAATATTGACATGTATACCACCATAAGGAAACATATATTTCATTCTTTCTGGGGCTCTGTCCTGATCTATCATTTACTTACATAGTGTTTATTAACCTTATAGATACAGTAGTATAAACTGTTCCTTTTGGGCAAACTAAGAGATGTGTTTTTGTTTACCTAAAAAGGGCTACAAGGCAAATGGAGCTACAGACAACAATTTAAACCAATCAATATAATGTACACATAAATTGCTATTATACAAAGTACAACTAATATATACAGGGTGCAATGAATATAAGACAGAAATTAACTAATGGGTTTTTATTCAAGGCATAGTACTGAAAAGAGAGCACTGCTAAATCCCTAATGCCAAAACACCAACTACAGGAGGAGCAAAGTGAAAAGGCCAAATGTCAAAACCTTGGCAGCATATATGACTGAAGCATAAAATACTGATTTTGTCAATGAATAAAACAAAAATGTCAGCAACATCAGTATTTTACCTTTCAGCACAATACAATTTGACAACAACAAAAGTGTATATCACACACCCCTGAAATTATTCCCCCTATAATTATGGACAAAAGAAAATAATGGGGGGGGGGGGATCAAAAAGGTCCAAAATCAGGGATAATTTTTACATACTACTCTAATTCACCTAAAATGTCAAAAGAACAACACATTTTGCATTTACATATGTTTTTGAGCAATGACTGACTCTATTCCTCAGTGATTTACCTGAAAACATTTTATAAGAGAAAGTGCAGAAATATGAGAAAAATTCATGGATGTTTTGTGAAATCAGGGACATCGCACATCATAAACAGCATTATTGTAGTTTTGAAATCTTGCCATTAAAAAAATACAAGTCTTTTTTTTTTTTTCTCTTTTGATTTCATGACCTGGTTTTGATTACCATCTTCCCCTTTTTATGCAGACGTCTCTCTTTGGGCAGTTGTATTCTGTGAAAAAGCATAAAAAACGGCAACTGTCATGAGATTTTAGGATAACAAATATTTATGTTTCCTCTAACAGTTGCAGAAAACAATTACTTTGTTTCTGAAACAACTTGATACATTAAAAGACAACACAAACAATCCAAACTTTGTAAATGAGCTTTTACTTTGGCATACTTTAGATTCATCCTGCAAAATGATGTGTTCTCATAAAGAATGTATCATGTTGTGTATCTGAAAAGGTGGCAGTGCTAATCATGGTACTTCACAGAGATGACAGTATATGAATAACTAGTTTCAAACAGCATTATAGACTGTCATTCTACATACATGATCAACATACGGTCCTTTCACTGTAATCGGGAAACCTCTGCTTTGTGTAGTTTCAGTTGCCAATGCTCAACAAAGTTCTTGCCATCATCTCTACATGCATGAAATTGCCCTACAGGTATACTGGCAAATAACAAGAACCACAGACTGTACCTACAAGTCATCACTTGCAGTAACACTCCAGTTAGCAGATGGACTGGACTGAAAACTGTAAATGAACTCAAGGGTGTTTTGTGGGAATCTTTACAAGCATGTTTTCAGCATTATCATTAGGTGATACAGACTAAAAAAACAAAAGCCTTTCTATTTTACAGGGGCACAACATTTCACAGCTGGGCCATGTTCCTCAGTGTGTCCCAATGCAGTGCGACCCACCAAAGCCAAGTTTGAGGCTAAAATAACTACCCAAGCCAAAGACAATCACAAGGCATTTTAGTTATGTTCATAATCTCAACTGCACAATACAGCAATGTGCTGAACAAATTGTGAATGATGTTACCTACACCGAGACTGAAGATATAGCTAACCTACCAGCTGATAAATTAGCTCTAACTTTATTCCTCTCTCCCCTCCATCTGCCCCTCAAGACATACTTGAAACCAGCTCACCACCAGGTATCACACAAGACCAAGTCCTAAAAGTACTATCAAAAGCTAAAAATATTGCATGAATGGGTCCGGACAATATCCCTTGATGCATCTTAAATAGCATGAAGCACAATTTACCCATACCCATAACAACACTGTTCAATGCCAGCTTCCATTCTGGTTTTGTACCAAGTGAATGGAGAACAGCTACAGTCATTCCCCTACATAAGGGAGAACCTTCCACAGACCCTGGCAATTACTGACCTATATGTCTAGCCAGCCTCATATGCAAAGTCATGAAAAGTCTTATCATGGAATTAATCAATCAGGACATAGAGAACCTCCAAACATTAGACCTGCCTACGTTTGGATTTGTTAAGGACATATCATGCTTATTCAGTCTGGTGTTTTTTTTTTTTTTTTTTTGAAAAGATCACCAAAGCAATGGATGAAGGCAAAATGGTACACACCGCATACCTCTACCTCACCAAAGCTTTTGACACAATTTTCCACTCAGGCATAGTAGAAAAGTGAAATAAACTGGGAATAAACTCCTATAATACCTACTGAATTGCCATCTGGTCTACAGCTAAATGCAGATAAATCAAAATAGGGGAAGTTACCTCCACAAAGAGAACAGTTAACAATAGAGTCCCCCAGGGCTCATGTTGGGACCTCTTGTGTTTGACATCTGCTTTTCTGAAGTAAAAGCCAATACCAAAGGGCTTTGGCTGACTACATTTGCAGATGACCGCATATTAGGATCAATTGTTAAATGCCCAAATCATACTTCTCAACTTCTTAGAGCAAGAAATCTGGACAAAGCCATAAATAATGGGGGGACAAAGGCTCAAAAATAGGGACAAATTTTAAATATTGCTTTTACAATCTTAGACAGTTGATAGAATAACAGGTTTTGCATGAGCATAAATGTTCTGAAAGGTAGAAAGTCTGATTCTCAAATGTCTGTCATTATTTTCTGACTTAACTTCTCAAACATTTTCCAATGATTTGGCAGAAAACCACAATTTTATGAGAAACAGACCAATAATAAGAGGCAAATATCTGGACATTCTGCAAATTTCTGTACAGTTGAGAGGTATGCAATGGCTTAGCCATCCTGCAGGAAGGTTTGTCTCAAATAAATAACTGGTGTTAAAATCATGGTCTGAAACTAAATGTCAAAAAAGCATATACTACACAGCTTAGAAACAAAGAGATTGTGTCTAAATCTAGGAATGTCATTGTCCCTTTTACTCAGCCCTCATTAGGCCAGTCATTGAATATAATGCCCCCCTTTGGCATGTACCAGTCCAGACACATGCAACAACTAGAACTCCCAAACAGTTAACTTACTGAAAGGATACAAGTCCTCAACTACATGCACTACATGGACTGATTCAAAGCCCTGTCACTATACTCAGTATCCTACACACATCTAAGAGGTGACCTGTGTCTGGCATACAAGGCATCCTCTGACCCATTACTGATGGATTTACTGCACATCAGCAAGTCAAACTGCATCAGAAATACTCAGTTTATGGATCTAAACCTCTTCTTCAACATCAAAAGAAAGGTTTGGAGGGACAGGTATATTTCACAGTGAATACTGCTGCTATAGAACTGACTCTCCATCCATATAAAACAAAGTTTATCCCTGTCCATTTTTAATCACAGCTTAGATCTACGGATGGGAAACAGAAATTTTACCCCAGGACTGCCGCCTATACTACTAATGGACAGATGTAGCTCCTTAATGCTTTATCCCATGCATGGGTCCCTTCAAATTATCTTTGGTATGATCCTAGTTATTCTCATTAGGGGTAATATATAATTACTGACCATAGGATAGGTCAATCTATAACCAAATGGGATAGGTTATTTTGAGTTCAAAAAAAGGAAGATGACTAGGCTTAAAATTTCCCACAAGGACAGCTAGCCTAACACTTACCTATGAACCAATGTTCTAAAGTCCAGTGTTTTGAATGCTCTCTTTGACAGTCCCTTGTTTTTGGTGAGCCAGTGAACACTGAATTAGATAAGTGAAGGCAACACCCTCTATAAAGTTTCATATTCTTTAATAGTTCCTTGCTAGGATGGCTCCCAGCCTGTGTCAGCTTTGGTTTCCATATCTTCGCTATTGCAATTAATGTCGTATTAGAAGAGTCTGCAGAGGTTACCACTATTTCTTAACTGAATGTGTCCTCAGAAGGACAGGATCTCAGCAATGAAGTAAAGGTCCTTCAGGGCCTCCAACATGAAGCTGTTTTTGATTCTCTGAGGGACTTCCCAACTGCTACATTTTGGAAGCAATTGGGAGTTGCCTATCTCTTTATCAATAGGAATGGGAGGCCAATACATGTATCAGATGGATAATAGAAATCATAGCTAAAGTCCATTGAGTTTCTTTTTATACCTTCCCAGTTCAGAGTCTCATCTACAAGATGTCCCACACAATCCAAAAGCTGCAGCCAAGCTCTAAGTACAAGACCTGTTATAAAAGAGAGCCACACATGAGGCACAAATTTTACTTGTTTCTTTTTCATGCCTGAGAACAAACAAGACTTCAAGCCTACTCTTGATTTGAATGGATTAAATCAATACATATTAAGGATTCCCTTTCAGATGAAAACAATGTGGTCTATCCATTCTTACCTATTTCAAGGGAATTAGATGTGTGCTCTTTTGACCTCAGGGATGCATACATGCATTTAGGCACTGGAAATGAGTGCAGGAGATCTCTAAGCTTATGAGTAGGAGTCAGTCAGTTTCAGTGTGGGACACTGCCTTTTGGCCTCATCACAGTCCCTAAGGTGTTCACCAGGTCCATGTCAATAGTTGTGGAAGCTCTTTGGTTACAAGGTTCCAGAAACATTCTTACCTGGATGACTGGTTGTCAGCAGCTCCAGACATGCAGCGCCTAATTGCTTCCGTGTCAGTCTGTTCCATTACTTGGATGTATCAGTCTTCCCAGATCTCAGCTGATGTGCTTGGAAGGTTTCAATCATAGGCTGCATTTTGAAATACCATATCTCATTATACATAACTGCAAGATTGCTGTCATCCAATCTGTAGTTCTCAGTGTAATCAACATCAGCACTGTCCCAGCCTCTCTTTGCTTTTCAGTGCTGGGCCTAATGTCTTTACAGTTTTTATTGCTTCCCTGCTCATGGGGGTCCTTTAATGTATTCCCAAGATTCATGAGAATCAACTGCTAGTACCCTAAGATGCGTAAAAAGATTTCCAGAAAATGCAGGGACCAGCTCTGATGGAAGTGTCTTGAGTTCAACATGGCTCTGAGCAGACCATTCAAGATTCTTATAACCAGGGTGATAGAGACCATGGAAGCCTCCATTCTGGGGAGGAGGGGCAATATGCAGAGCAGATGACCCAAAGCATTTGGTATCTCTCGAGGATTCATTGTACCTCAGTATATTGGTGTTAAGAGCTATCCCTCTCACCTTGCAGGCATTCCAGGACTCCCATCCTTGAAGTGCTATTGCCATCCAGTCTGACAGCCTGTCAGTAGTATGGCACATAAAAAAGCAGAGGGAAAATCATTACAAATTACTTTATTGGGACACTATGAACGTTTGTAATTGAACTCTTGCCTGCAACCAGTTTCTCTTTGCATCACATATCCTGAGACAAGCCACCCTTTTCACAGACAAAATCAGTTAGTGTCTCCTGATGCTTCATGAGAGGTACCTCAATCTAATGACACCTTGACCCCTATTTCATTACTGAGGGTAACTTTGTTGTGACTTCTTTGCATCCTAGTCAGCTACATATTTGGCAATTACTTCTCCCTTATTCTTTCTTTACGAGGTTTCCTCAGGGATTCTCAGGCCCAGAAGGGGTCCCAGGTAGTCATTGTATCTTTCTCCCATTTCCCCTTATTCTATTGTTTCCAGAGAAGGCCAAACTCAGCAAATCCAAGGTCATCATGACAGTATCTTTTCTGCTCTCACCACGTTTAGTTTTCTTTGCTTTTGTCTCACATTTTGCACAGGCCTCTACAAGAAACTCCTGTCTCACTCATTCAGTCAGACTCACCAAGGCATTCACATTCTGAAATTAACCTTGTGGTTTGACCTCTATCAGTGATGGCCATGGATCCCTTATACCCATCTGGAGTTGTTCAGATACTTACCTCTGCTCACAAACAGGTAAGAGGAAGACATCCCTCTAAATAGGCCTGCTTTTTAGCTTGGACTATGGCCAGACTCCTGGACCTTTTCATTGCTCCTATTCATAGTATAGTCAAGGTTCTTGATAATATTTTTGATGCAGGTCTGAGCTTCTCTTCACTCAATGTTCCCCTAGCTGCCATATCTAATTTCCACCAAGGTGTAAACACCTTATCTTTAGACTATTTCAAAGTTTGTAAGACTTTCCTTAGGGGAACCTTTGTGATACACCCTCCAGTTAAATCTCCCATTCCCTTATGGGATCTGTACTTTGTTATAGAAAAGCTCACTTTGTCTCCTTTTGATCTTGTTTCTTTTGCTGATTTAAAATTTCATACTCGGAAAGCTCTGCTTTTGGTGGCCATTACTTTGGCAAGAGTGCTTCAGAGCTGCAAGCCTTGTGCAGTCATCCATCCTATGTCTTCATTCTCAAGGAAAGGGTTTGCTTATGAAGTAGTCCTTCCTTTGTGCCTAAGTTTGCTATATAATATAATATCAAGCAATCTACAATCTTCCAGCTTTCTTCTCCAGATATCAATTGGAGTGAATATGAGCTGCCTTGTGTGGTTGTTCATAGGCAGTTGAGATTTTACTTAGAAAGGGACAAATCTATAATGAAGGATTCTCAGATGTTTAGCTCTTTATCACTCAAAATGTGAGGCCAAAAGATTTCAGAAATAACCCTTTCTTTCTGGCTTTCAAAATGAGACATTTTCTCTTAAAAATATGCGGCAAGCTTCTGACTGACAGTCAGGCCTCTAATGCACATATCACTAGGGCTATGACTACCTCTCAATCCTTTTCAAAAATGCTTCAGTGGATGACATTTGCACAGCTGCCACATGGGTATTAGTGAATAATTTTACTAAGCATTATAAATTAGATCTTTTCTCCAGTACTGCAGTGCCATTTGGAGCTACCATTATCCAGGGTATTAACCATTCTCTAGAAGCTTAGCATGGAACGCTGTTCTACTGCTGATGGAGTCAAAATTCTCAAAGTCAGATACCAAAGTTAAGCACTTACCATAATAATAGATCTGCAGTGGCAGTTTCATCTCCATCACCAAACCTATTTTTCTGTCCCCTACCTACAATGTCCACTATATACTGTACTCTTGAAGACTTGTTTTTGTGCACCTTGTTTCTTCTTGGTTGCTCTGACTTCCAGGCTTCTGAGATCTGGATAAGATCTTCTGAGATTTGGATAAGATGGCTTTTTGTGGAGGGTATTGTGGGTAAAGGAACTTTCAGTAGCTTGAGGAAGTTTTGTGGGGTGAGTTAAGTACCTGTCAGTCTTAGTACTACTAGAATGGTAATGCAGCTCTATTGTTATGGCATGAAACTTTTGTTTTTCCTTAATATTACTAAGAAAGCAAGAAAAGTATACTACCAGACTGTATTCTGCCCCAAACTGCACCACTTTTGATTTAGCAAAGAAATGTATTATTACTTAGGAGAAATATTATCAAGACAACTTGTATGTAACTGTCACGTGAGCAAAACTGTCTGACCTTTATAGAATTACCTACAGTATTATATGAAAAGTAAAGATAGTTGTATTAACATCATTGGCTAAACCTTAAGAAACAGTGGAAAAAGTGTGGTGCCATTTGATTAGTTCAGAGGAAATGTGATTTAATGGTTCTTAAAATATGACAGGAGCAGTGAAGCATATACCACTCAACCTCTTAAAGCAAGAAATCTGGACAAAGCCACAAATAATGGGAGGACAAGGGCCCAAAAAATAGGGACACACTTTAACTATTGCTCTTATAAACTTAGAAAGTTGACAGAATAATAGGTTTTGCATTAGTATGACCTTTTTGAAGGGTATGAAGTCTGAAAATCAAATGTCTACCATTATTCTCTGACTTTAGTTCTCAATGACTAGCTAGAAAACTACAACTTTATGAGAACCGGGCCAAAATATGAGTCAAAAATCTGGGCATTCTGTGAAAATCTGGACAGTTGAGCACTATGGTGAAGCAGAAAACATCAGGCATGTTAGTTTTAGCTTCGGGGTGTAAAATACACTGCAACTGTTTCTGAAAGAGAAGGAAAAGAAAGAACAAAAGAAGAAGGAACAAATGAACTAACTGCTGAGTGCCTAGATGATACTGACCTACAGACTTTAAGGTAGCAATAATTAGTTAATTGGTTCAGTAATTAAGCAATTCATCCGAAGCCCTGTTTCAGCTGTGTCATGTGCCAAAAGACAAAGCAGTACACTGTAACAGCATAATAATGCATAGTGTGCAGACGTATTTCACTAAACAGTCAGAAAATATTAAGCATGCAGCTTGCAAAAAGTGAGCAGTGAAGCACCAGTTTGTCTTTACTGGGATCACCAATAAGACAACATGAGGAGCAGAAATCAGCTTTCTAATTTAGGAAATAGAGACTAGAAATTACAGAGAACAAGAAAGGATGGCTGGGGTGTTACTGGGGTAGTCACCATGTGCCAGAAAAGCACTAAAAGAGTGCTGTGTTTTAAGATATGCCTTGAACTCACTTCTAAAATCTGAGTATGTGGAAACATTTCTGATACAGCCTAGTAATAATGTCAATTTTTAAGGGAGATTTTAGAGGTGGTCACAGTCCTGGTGAAGGATTAATCCTTAGTCTTTCTGGAAATTAGGCCATATCAGATTTATTGAACCGGTTTCTTTGATTACATTACAAAAATGAGATGTGGCATATTTACTGTTTAGTACAGCTTAGATATGCTTCTGTTCAAAAGATCTGCTAATGATTTTTATGTACTTCTGCATAACTGTTCTTGGCCTTGGAGTGTGCACCAGTGTTGTGCCTCGATAGCAAACTGTCCTAAAAACAATGGTCAGAGAAAATTGCAAAGCTGCTGAAGATGGGGTTTTAGTAGTAGTGTAGAACTGGGATTATATCCCTATAAATATAAAGTGACTGTGGAAAAGTTGGAAGGATAGGGCACCCCTTTTTATGTCTCACTCATCTGCAGCATTCCTGGTATGCAAGACTGTGTGACAAGGATGAGAAGATGCTTGCCAGAGTTGGGAAAATAGATGCATGGAAGACCATTTTGATTCAGTGCAAAGAAATAATGAGGCGTAGCTTCTCTAAGGAGACAGTGGGGCAGAAAGAGTGGTAGACTTTGAAAAAATATGAGACATATGTAATTTGTTGATAGAAATTTGTTTATCTACATTTGGTAATTGGAGCAAAACTCTGACCCAAGTGGACCATTTTCAGGGTCAGCTTGCAGTGTGCAAAAATACAGTCACTGTAACCACAATGTATGCAGCCCAAAATATCTTTACTGACAGATTTCAATAGATTGACTAGCAATGTACATACTATATCGAACTCATGTGCCATAATAGCTAGACTAATAATGTTCATATTAAAACAGAGATGTACCATATAAACTGAAATGTCCTTGTATCAATTTTTCTCGTGTGGCAATGACAGGTCATGCCGCCTCAAGTCTGGTGAAAGTCTTTGAAAATGTCATGGAAGCCATGGTCACACTGTTCATAGTGACTACTTGAATCTAGCAGAAGGATTTGACACCATACTACATGACAGGATTATAAACAACATCGATCCCTCTGAGATAAGAAGGATTGCAAATGGACTGGAGGACAGAATGCATGTTTTCAGGCTCAAAGATGCCTTTTCAGTGTAGGAGAAGATGACACGTGGTATTTCTCAGGGAGTCTGTATTGGGCCTCCTGTTTTTTGGCATTTATTTTTTGATCTCAACACTGACAACAAGGCTATCTGACTGACTAAGTTTGTTGTTAATTACAGGTTGGGTGTAGTTCTCAGATTAACAAATAATACAAATTCCCTTCAGGCGGAATGGAGTTATCATGTGTTAACACATGCTGTGCTGAAAAAGGGCTCAGCCTAAGTATTAAGAAATGCAGTATCGTCTCCTTTGGAAATCAAACGTTACCACCTCTTACCACATTAATGATACCCGACTATCCAGTGAGTCTATTATCAGGGATTATTATTCCCATGGACTTTAGCTTTTTTAGACTGAGTTCTATAAAATATAATGTACCTCTTGGTGTGTATCTCACTAAACGTATAAAAAAAACTGAAATACTGCACAAGTTCCTAACAAAAAGTATCTTGGGCCTCAAAAATGTTAGCTCTCAGGAAAGGCTAGAGTCACTCTCTGTACTCATTGTCATATAAACTCTTAACAGGAGAACTATCCCTTGCTTTCCATGCTATCGGAGATCCTATAATCTCAACGTGTACAAGCAGTTAAAATGTTTATAGTCCCTTTAGTCTTACACACAGGTCAGGCATATGTTTATCAACCAGAGGAGAAGTTGTGGGTAGTAATTAATAAAGAGCTGAAGGAGTTTATCTGGGAGGGGAAGAAGGCCAGAGTCAAGTGGGATAAAATGATTCTTCCAATAGAACAAGACAGATTGGGATTACCCAATTTGAAGTGGCATTTCAGAGCAACACAGTTAAGGCTCCTATATACAGCACAAGCAGAAAACTATAATTCAAAGTGGAAAATGATGATGATGATGAAACAGGGGGAAGCTCATGCAACAAGGAGAGACTGTGATTTTGGATGCAAACCTTTAAGGAGAATAACAATAATCATGCAGAATACTGTATTCATAAAGTAGCAGAAAGTATGGTAAGAACTAAGCCAACATGGGAATAAAGAAAGGAAAGTCTGCCAATAGGGATGACTGCAATTAGGGATACAGAGAATAGACAAGAGGGGTTGGAATTTATTGGAGAAAACTGGTAAAGAAACCAAGGTATTGGGAGCAAATAACTAGAGAGGGAATGGTAATAGAATGGGAAGATGCCAAGAATTTATTTGGACTGCACGTTAGAGATTGCCATCCCTATCAAGGACTGATATCAGAGTATAGGCAAAGAGAATGAAATAAGGGGTCCTAAATGAAAGACCAGCACTGGTGGAGTTTTTAGTAGAATCTGGAACAGAAGCTGCCATTAAGAAAGGAATAATTAGTAGAGCATATAAATATTGCATGATAAGTATAAGAATCAATCAGAGGAGGTTAGATAGGATTGGGAAGAGAGATTGGATAAGCAGTTCACAAAGAAACAATGGAGGGCATATATGTATGTCTCCCAAATATGTAACAATGTCTAGAAGATTTAAGATCTTTGCTTGGAAGTATGTGCATAGGCATTTTTATACCCCAAGTAGACTCCAAAGAATTTTTCCTCAGATAGACAGTAACTGTCGGAGGTATGATGGGGAAGAAAGAGATAACTAGGAACATATTTTCTGGGAGTGTAATGAGTTGGCAGACTTTAAAGATTCCCTGCAGACTGCTCTGTCAGAGATACTGGGTGAGTAAATTGGTGTAACTAAGGAAATTATTTTTTGAGCTATGATACAGAATCAGAATCCCCTGAATATAGTAAGGCCTTGCTGAGTCTAATTATGGTGGCTGTCAAAAAAGCAATTAATGGAAAATGGAAATCAAAATCTAATCCAACTTTACTAGAAGTAGTGAATATAGTAACAGAGATAAAACAACTGGAATTAGGATCTTTAGAAAATGGTAGGAACAAATTACATAGGAAACATGAAAACTGTAGGAACAATACATGCACAGAAGGAACAACGTTTAAAAGAAGGCAGGATCTGAATGAGCTATGTAATGTTTGATTGACAGTGACTGGATAGATTATAAGTGATGTATAATGTTTGCAACTACAATTGTGTCACCATGGTTTCTAATGTATAATGTTTGCAACTGAAATGATGTCAGTATGGTTTGTTTTCATTTATATAAATGTAAGATTGCTTATGTCGTACATGATAATTTAACAAAGATCCATCAGTCCACAACCCCTTTTCCTATTTTTGCACATGGGGTTGGGGTGTCACTTCAACAGTGATAATCATCTAGAGCCAAGGTTTACATCGCCTTGTGGCTAGCCCTGCCGCAATAGTTCATCCACACCAAACACTCGCATGCATACTTACGCCTATGACTAATTTAGAGTGTCCAATCCACCTAAAGGATATCTTTGGAATGTGGGAGGAAACTGGAGCACCTGGATGGAACTCACACAAACACAGGGAGGACGTGCAGACTCTTCACAGAAGACACCCCAGCCAAGAATTGAACCAAGGAACCTCTTGCAGTGAGGCCGTGATGCTATCCATTGTGCCACTAATTTAATAAAGATGTTTCTTGTTTAAAAAAAATGTATCGTACAGTACAACCAGCACTAGAACAAGAGATCTGAGTCTACTTCAGGGAATAAATAAAACTCAGTGGAGAGATGGATTCATTACTTAGCACCTTTCCTTGCTCTGCAATTGATTTCCTTTGCATTGCAAGCAGTGCATTTCCCTTTCTGCCATCAAACATAGCCTAGACAATTGGATAGATACCCTAAAAACACTCCGGAACTTAGTAGAGCCTGACGGTGGTTATTGGTAATGCACACATGGCCTCTGGTTTAATAGCCTTGTATTTCTTATGATTCCTATGGTATGCAATTTAGTTGCATAGGAAGAATTGAGAGGTGTAGGGGGGTGAGAAAAGATGTTAGTTCTGGAGGAAAGGTGGGTAGGCAGATGGTAGAGAGAAGTACAGAACCAGAATGTGGGCAAATCTCTGTGCTAAACATGAAGTACATTATAGGATTCAGCAGGGTATTGGTAGAAGGGGTGATTTAGGTTATGGTTGCTTCCCTGTAAGACATGCCTATCACTTGGTTGTGAAGAAAAGTTTTGGTCATTTCTGAAATGCATGATAGGAGAGTGATCAAATGTTTACAGGGGTGGAGCCCCATATTTTTTTTGGTTTGTGCAAACAAGCTGTTTTTGTTTTTGTTGTAATTATGGAGAAGCATTGTTTGTTTGAGAGAACAAGCTGAAGGTGGGCATTCTCTTGACTAATTAATTAGTGAGTGGGGTGAAGATGTGAGGTTTAGTAGGTTATATTTAACTCATTTGAAGATAAGAACTTTTTAAAGGTGCAGGGAAATGCTTATACTTGATGTACTAAGTGGCCTGTATTTGGCACAAAAATGCATTTTTCCAGGTAAATTTAATGTATCTTGGAAACAAGAGTCCAGAAAAGTAACAATACATGAGGAGACACTTATAATTCTAAACAGCAATAGGCTTTGTGGGGACTTAAAAGTATGTAAGCTTTGTGAGGGGAGCTAGTAAGTAGAACAAGAGGAACAAACTACATATATTGTTTTAGTTCCACCAAGTCAGACGACTCTTTTCAAGGGAGATGTGACACGATATTCAAACCCAGTAAGAAAAACCTGACCAGGATAACAGAGAAGTTCTCCTACTCCTTTTAATGTGTCATGGGATCTTTTACATCTACCTGAACTATTACCAATTCAGGTACATTTGGCCTCAGTTTACCATCTCTTCCAAAGTACGATACACTCAGGAGTGCAGCACCCCCATATACCATACTGCAGTGTCTGTATTGGGAAACTAATCCAAGTACCTGGGGAAGGAATAGAACCTACAGCCTTCTGATTTTCCAGCATCAAAAACAAGTGCGCCATCCTTTATTCCACCGAGTAATTTTTATTTTTGTCTCCAACTTCCCAAAGACTATCAAGCTTCCCCCTTGAATCCATATTGGCTCATTCTTTGCTCAAAGGGGTGAAAGATTGTCAGCCATTCACTCCCCTGAGCAGTGAAAGATGAGTGCTGAGAGAGGGTCCATTATCTGCTGTGGTAGTTAAACCTTTATTGTTTTATGTTTCTAACTTCCTGCACTGTTTGCAACACCTTCTGCTATTACTTACTATAAGTGGTGCATTGATGCTTCCACATGTGCACCACCCCAGTAAGTGGCATGTCATGAAAGGGAAATCCAGACCCTCTCTGTAAACCAACCCATAGTCCCTTCCTCCTGTCTCCCTGAGATGGGTGAGCCAACAACTGACACTTTTCCCCAGCGAACAGGAATATTACTGTGTTCACTGAGTGGCATTACAAGTCGGACACATGAAGCTGTTACCTCATTATGTATATGGTTGGTGAGTACCCTCATTAAGTACTATAAGCACTTCTGGAGATCCATTCTCACTAAGGGCAAGTGCAGGACGCACTGTGCATTAGGCAGCAGCAGCTACTTCAAGGAGATCAATAAAATGCAGCAATACAGTTGCAGAAAGAGATACAAGAAAACAAGGCTGCAAAATCGCTAATGTTAACGAGGTATTAGGATGAACACAAATTCAAAACTGTGTGTCAAGGTTAAAAAATAATTCCTGCTAAGGATGAGACGCAGGCTGGTGATTCATTTACTCTGCTGGAAATGAAGGGAACAAACTCTATGGGCAAGCCACTCCTATTTTCCACTAAAGTGGATTTTTATGAACCTGGCTGCTGTTTATTGAGCTGGAGGATATCTACTGCTATACATTTAACACTCATTAATTTCAGTTTATGAAGTGTGTGAGATTGTGTGTGTGTGTGTGTGTGTGTGTGTGTGTGTGTGTGTGTGTGTGTGTGTGTGTGTTTGTGTTGGGAGGTATTATAAATCACGAGTCCCTTTAATCTTAAATCATGATATAATGAGAAAAAAGCACCACTCTAGATCACTGAAAATATACATTGTATAGAAAAGAAGATGAAGCGTAGAAATTCTTATAATGGTAGGTGAGGAGCCCTTAAAAGCTCAGTCAATACTGCTGTGAAAAAAAGCTGTCTGGTTTAGGCTTGTTTTTTCAGCTTTTTGAAATGCAATTATTTTTGTGAGCATGACATTTGCTCACACATTGTATACCATTTCAGTAATAACAGATGTAAAGTTTGTTTAAACAAATTATGTAACCTGTGAAAATAATAATTTCTAAGCATTTGCATTAATTACATTTTTGAACTTGGAGTCATAAATATGCCTGGGGCATTCTCAATGTAGATAAAGCTGTACAATTAGAACTGTGCATTGTCAGTCACTTGGGATTATGCCTCCTAACTATGCATTGGATTTTGCACACAGGCTATGAAACATGTTCCTGTATGAATTATTATTTTTCACTAAGCTTATGAATAAGCTCAAATTAATGTAGAAAAACAAAATAAGAGGACCAGTTGAAATCACAGTTTGTCTTTCACCCTTAATATCTAATAATGAGCATTGCCATTTTTTGGCGTGAAGGTTTGCTTCTAAACTGCTTCATATCACACAGAATGTAATTGCTTACATGGAGAACGTATGGACTATAGATCTCTGCATGAGTAATTGAGGAATGCTGGGCTTGTTCCATTGTATATCTGTAGACAGACATGCACTCATTCCTTTCAACCTCTGAGCATGAAAAATCATAGCATATTTTAAGAAAAATGACCGCTTTGGTATTTTTCACAATAGGTGGCATTTATATTCTAGGCTTTATATACTGATATGGTAATCTTTGTATAAGCTTAGTTTATTTATTTAATAAGGCATGTACCAATAAACAGGCAATGACTTTATCATAGCAGTTGATAGGTATGTGCATGTGCTAGATTCCCTATCTGCTTGTACACAGCTCTGCCACTAGCAGACAAGAAAACAGGAATTTAAGTAAAGTGGAAATAGCAAATGGATGTTACTATTCTGAGTCCTTTTATCATATCTCTTTCTTTGCATGCACATGGGAACTGCAGGACTGAGTACTGCAACTGTATGAATGTAGTGGAACATTCTGTATGCTTCTACAGTATGATCAAGCATAATAATTATGAATATTACAGTGTCAGTGGTGAAGATTGTTATCTTCAGTTCAGCAGACCACAATGTGACATCCAAGCTTAGCAGGTTTCACATAAATTGTCAGTCAAGAATATGAGTTACTGCCATAGCTGCAACCTACAGAACAGCAAACAACATAAAACTATCTTGTCTGATGACTATTAACTGACTGTGCCAGATAGTAGCAGAGCTGTATCTGAGCAAAGCTTTGTGTTTGATAAATTGGAATAAAACTACCTGCACAAGACCAAAGCAGGCATTACTGTTTTGGTAGGTTGCAAATAAAGCAATATAATGCAAAATTTAAGAAAATGATTTTGTCTGGCAATTTGGGAAGAGGATTACAGCTCTGAGCTGATGAGTCAGTTCCTGTAGTCAGATGTACAGGTTTCATTCATTTCCACTCCATTAGACTCATGTATGATTATCAGCAAGTCACTTCACCAAGCACTGCCCTTGAAAAGGGACACTTCTATCCCCTGAGCTTACCTGGTTAAGAAATGTATAAAATAAAAAAATACATATTTAAAAGAACTTATGCGATGGTATTCATAGTCATTACCCAGAAAGTCAACCTGTGTTGTTTGTGTATTTGCACAGCAAAGATATAATTCATAGAGGCCATTTACACTAATGCACAATGGCCATGAATAAACATAAGTAAATGAACAAATAATAAAATGCTAATGAAAAATTATGTAACTCTTTGTATGCTAATGTCCATCTCCCACCTGTTTGCAGTTCATAGTCATAGTTTGACATGTTTCCTTCCACGTGCAGATTCGTTATAAAAGGTGGAATTGCGCCTGTTCTAGCTACTTTGCAATCGGTGAATATGCTTTCTGTCACTGCTACCACTGTTATTTCCTGGTGTGAGCTCCTTGTCTTGGCCGGGAAATAACCGGCTGTGGCCAGGTGCACTCACAGACCACAAAAGTGGAGATATAGCCAGAGAATAAATAACTCATCACAGTTCTGATAATCAGGAAATAATTGACAGATTTAGAGTGAACAGGGATATTGCAAGGATCTTAGCAAGCATGTATGGTTTCCACATGGGTACAGAGGGGATGCATGGACTTCCTATGCCAGTGGATACTAAGGTATGTGTAGCCTTCACTATACTTGCCAGAGACAGACTGGGGCATGTTTGTTATTTCATAGCTTCTGCTTTGAGGATACTTCAGCAGTTCCTGGATGCACTTTTGGCATGTGTGGATCAGTGCATCTATTTACCAGTGTCACGTCAGGACTGAGCATGGATTATGTGTGCGTTTTATGGGGTGGCACTTTTCTCTGAGGTGCTTAATATAGATTGCATCTATGTTGCAGCTGGAGCCTCATCTGACCCTTGGGGGGAGTGGTACAGTAATATGAAGGGGTACCATTCCATCAGCTGATAGGTAGTTTGTGATGCATGGGGGTGCATCTCCAACACGTCTGCCAAGCATCATGGCAGTGCACTTGATTTACATATCTGCCACATTAGCTCACTCTACAAACTCTTCCTGCATGGTAGGATAGCCAGTGTTTTTTTAATCATTTATGTTCTTACTCATGGTAAAGTCTCTTGTACAATACTAAACCTCTCCCCCCTCTTTTTCTTTCTTTTTTAGGTGATGTTGGATACCTACTGGAGCCATGGCTTATGACAACAATGAAAAATCCAAGTGGGGCGGTGGAAGATAATTTTAATACAGTCCTTTCACAGACCTGGATTGTCATTGAGAAAGCATTTGGCATGTTGAAAAGCAGATTCAGATGCCTAAATAAGCTTGAGGCTGCCTTTCAGTATGACCCAGCTGCTGCATGCAGGAATGTTGCTGCATGTTGCATTCTGCACATGATCATGCACTAGTCTGATGGTGAAATGACCTTTGCAGTCACTGCAGCTCCCAGTTACAGACCTACCATGATTAATGATGACCAGCAGACAGGAGTAGTAAAGGACTCCATGCAGCAGGCTCGTACATGGCATATGGCTGCACAGGAAAAGAACATCTAATCCAGAACTATGTACCATGACATTCAGGCTGGTATTTACTTTCTTATGAAAAAAGCACATAGAATATAATTGAAGCCTGTGGTGGGATATGCTGTTATGATGCATGGTCTACTCTCTGTGTTCATCAGACATTCCCCTCTTATATTTTAATATATATATATATATTTTAAATTTCAGAAGATACACTCATTCTTTGTGAAGAACATGCCTGAGTACTCATTGACACCTGTTCAGTGATGACATAAGGCATCATATAAGGAATAGTTACATTTTTAACTGTTTTGCATAAGAAATTATGCTTAGGTGGTGTACTTAAGTTGCAGGTACTGAATCTAGTTAAGTGGTACATTTAATAAAAATGTTATTTCAGTATTTGACTTAAATTTAACACGCATTTAACACGAGTTCATACCATGCACTTGAATGGAACATGTGTTACATTCTTTTTTGTATTATACAAGGTTTCCTCAGTTTTAATATACATATTCAAAATGATTTACTGTTCCCTCTTAAGTTACTGCACATCAGATTATTTTATTTATTGACATTTATAACCAGGAAAGTCCAACTGGGTAAGAGCCCATTTTCAGTGGAAGACCAGGGAGAAAAAGCTCCAAAGTATTACAAAACATTTTGAAAACTATAGTTTTACAATATTCAAAAATAATACAAAAACATCTACAGTTTAAATAATTATACCAAATTAGACATAATATGAAAACATAATATTTAGAGAAATTTTAGCCAGTTTGTAGAGAAATTGCAGATAAGTTAGTATAATACAAACATGAACTGCAATATGAAGTGCAAATAAAACACAGGTTGTGTCCTCAGAAATAGCAATCATCAGTTGTGCAGTGCTGAGGCTGAAATGACAACAATGCTACTGTAGAATGCAGGATTATTATGTAATATTTTTATTTTTAAGGAGTATTTCTCTTAATAGTGAGCAATATTTGTTTTATGTTCTGGGTAATTGTCAGCTGTAACATTGTTGAACTGAATGGCTTGTTAATAGATAGGCCATTAGTGGTGTAAATCAGTGCAATTTGAAGGTTATGATGTACAACTTTCTTTCCAGGCATTTCCTTTAATTGTAAGTACTACCATTATTGAAATGCATGCAGATGTAAAGTGTCATAATACTGGGTTACATTCTTCAGTATTTTTATTCATTTTTCTTAATAACTCATTGCCTTTCAAGTTATACATTGACATCTCTGTGTAGAGGTCAGATTGCAAGTACCTGAAATGTCTAGCCTGAATCTCAGTAGATCAAGGTCAAATGTGTCATACATTACATTTCTTAAAGAGATGGTAGGTGAAGTAGCATGTGATCCTGAGGAAGGGGCTGTCTTGTGAGCTGGATGGTGATTTGTACAATGCCATTGCCTACTTGATACAGGTGGTCCTACAGACACTGATCTCACAGTGTTGAGGGATTGGGACCTCAAATGAGAGGTTATGCTATGTGTAGGTGAATGCTAACATGGCCTGAATGAATTCTGCTGAGTTTGTCCCTCCCTACTATTTCCAATACCTTCTTGAAAAGAACTTGTGGTGCAATGTAATATGTCTCCACATGTCCCGACAGCACCCTGTCCTCTTCTGCTTCTAATAATGATTCCAATTTGAGTCTGGTAAGTCCTCACAGATGGACATAGATGATGTGTGTGCCACCATACTATGGATCAATGCAATCATGGCATTATCCCTCCTATCTGCCATTTCCATATAGTATTGGAAATACTCACATACAACCTGGAGGACTCTGGCCATTTCTAGCTGACTGTCTGTGGCAGTGCACTGGCACTTAACAATGTCATGGCATGTTTGTTGCTGGATAGACAAAGCTTTATGTGTTTCCAGGAGAAGCTGCGACATATGCCTGTGCCATGCAGCCCTTTGTAAAGGTGTCACTATGGATGCTCTTACCTGTGATTTTCTGCCATCATCCAGAAGGTGTTTCTGGGGATTTGGTGGTGCTGGTATAGTGGTGCATAGGTTTTATTGCAGTGGTGTAATATCATAATGCACCTGACTTTATAATCCACTCTCATTTCCTGCAGAGTTACTAACATGTTGTGAGGTGTGAGATTCTGCCATTAAACTCTGTGCCACTGTCCTCAAGCTACCTTATAACTATAACTATGTTATCATCATCATCATCATCATCATCATCATCACCATCATCATCAGTCACTCTGCTGTTGATATCCCCTGATTTATGGTATAGTGGAACTGTTTATTTATACTGCTGATCCTCTAAAGAATTAATGGAATATATTATTGCTCAGATACTGAATTGCACTACAGTATGCTGTGCAATGAGGTGTGGAGGACACTTACCACACATACTGTGTTCAGTGTCATGTGCAGAAGTGGGCAGTTTGCCTGTTAAAAGTAGCAACCGTAGGTTACATGTAATCATTCCATTAGAGCAGTCATTTCTCTATTTAAATATGTTATAGTGGTCACACCAACCTTCATTAGCACCTGACTGTCAATGCTGCAGACATGGCTAATAGACAGTGTCCACACCACATCTGATTATTTCAGTAGCATTGTCAACTATTTTGTAGTCACTCCCCTGTATAGAGAGGAGGTATTCATCATCAGGTGTTAAAGGAGTAAATGTTTGAGCCCCCCCCCCCCGTAGTGCTATGGGACATTGCACTCTGTCCTGTCTTTGCTCTTTGAACTTTACCATATAATTGGCCATCTTCTTGTACAATGTTAATGTGTAATACCTTCCTTCAACAGCATTTCCATCCATAACCACTTGGTTCCAGGCCTTCACCCTCTCAGCTAGTTTGGGTCCCCCTTTTCCAAAAAGGCATTTGCCATACGTACTAATGGCTGCCATGAGGATGCAATTCCCCTCATGGCCAAAATTGTCCCTTTTCTGCCATTTATAAAGGACACTCATGTCATCAGCATTATTCTTGTACCTAAAACAATATGCCAAAGTCATATACTGAAATATTTAATCAACTCATCAGCTAAAGAACACAACAATGAAAGCATGCCTGCATGATCATCAATAACTCAAAGATCTGAGTATAAAGATATGCATGGTAACACAACACCTATATTTCTTTACACATACTACAAATCCAGATTCATCCAGCTAAAGCTGAGTTGTATTAATCTGTACAGCATTATCAAAAAATGCATAGTAGTAGTAGTAGTATTGCAACCACTTAGCATTACACTGTCATCTTATGTCATTACTAACAGACTTCTATCTTTTCTCTACCACTTTTCTGCATTTATACTTCAATTTTTCATTCATGAGTGACAAGCAGAAATCTCCCAGTAAAACAATCCTAGCACATTGGTGAAAGTGTAGTACATCACACTTCAGTCACTTCAGATTATATACTTACATCCTGTGTATCATTATCAATAAATGCCAGAAAACTGAATTTCAGAAATATCTTTCACATTGCTATTAAGACTACTGCTCCATACATTTCCAGTGCTTCTGTCATGAATTCCCATTTATAAAGGACACTCATGTCATCAATATTTACATGAATCATCTATATCTGACCATCAGATCAAAAAGCAACACTATTCTCTTAGTAATCATTGCCATCTACCATCAATATGAACTGCTTCCCAATAATTTCTAACATTTTTGCCATTGTTTTCTTACATGATTATGTTTGTGGTTTCCTAAACTATTTGCCACCTATCTCAAGTGACCACAATGCAATATCAAGGTCTTAAGGTTAGGCACATAAATTCAAGCTCATTTAAACAATTTATATGTAAATCTGGTTTAGTTACACTTATCTCTATGAATCACAGCTATAAGTGAGTGTAAAATTCAACAAATCCATGAAACTAAGCCACTGGTAGCTATGAACGAGCTGTGAACAACAGGGCTGAGACAAGCTGTCCTCGTGAACCCGTAAACAAGCCTAATAAATGTCAAATGGCCCTATGCTTAGATAGAGTTACAGCTGAGACTGTGTAATCATTTTGCATAATCCATACCCATTCTGCATAATGTGACACTGCTCATCAGCTGATATCACTCAAAATGTTATATGACAGGCTAATAACATCCACAGGAAGATTTATTTTTACAATAAATTTAAAAAATGTGGAAAAAAAAAAAGATTTTTACTGATGCAATACTGAAAAAATGCAAGCTTAAAGAATTGATGCCTCACCTTAAGGTTTATTTTTCAAATAAAGATAAGAAGATTGCAGCACAGAAACATATATAACAAACTTAAAAAAGTAAATGATTTTATAACTGAATTTTATTTATCATGGAAATAAAATGTGAAAGTATTCCTTTAAAAAAGACCAATGTGACAAAGCAGTTTGATAAAACCAAACTTGCCAGTAATGGCAGTTCCATGTCTAATTCCCCTACATGGTAGCTTGGTTTAGTTATGGTGATGTCACACCCAAGACGGTGTTGTCCCAAAACAGTGAACCATACACCTTATGTTACATTCTTCACTCTGGGTTCTGGCACTTCAAAACATGGCATCACCTGTGAAGACATGAGTCGGAGCTCCAAGCTGGTCTAAAAGGGGAACAAAATCATGGTCTACTCTTAAGAAATTCATACCTGGGAAAAAACGATTCATCAGTATATAATATGGAGAGAAAAAAATGACATCTGGCAAGAACTGGGTGAGCACCTTTCATCCCTGACAGACATCACTCACTGTAGACCCGAATGCTGCTACGATGGTATGATGACCTACAGAGGTGTAGACTTGACCAGCTAGTTGAATGGTAGACGAAGTGATGGTGAGAAGGTCATATTTTTATATTACATATTTTTACATTTTTTTACATTGTATCAAAATAAGTTTAAAACACATGCTATATAAATATTGCATTAATGCAGAAAATTGCAAGAAGAAATGTATGTGTAAGTGCAAATATGTATCTATATGTAATCCAAAGGTATGACTAGACATAACATATCTGTAAACAGAAATGTGTCAAGGCATGTTTATGTGCTAATATGCTTTTGCATATAAATGCAAATGTATATGCATGAGTAAAGAAATATAAGTATGTATACATACACATATATATATATATATATATATATATATATATATATATATATATATATATATATATGCCAAAATATACTTACAAATATTTTATATGTGAGTGTGTGTGTGTGTGTGTGTGTGTGTGTGTGTGTGTGTGTGTGTGTGTGTCTGTGTGTGTATCCATCCATCCATCCATCCATTCATTCATCCATCCATATCTGAGCACAAACAGAAAAGAACATATTTGCATTGCCACATAATTTCATGTACTGTAGGTATTAGTTTAGTAATTAGTGGTACTATAATCAGACATTTTTATAAAGAAATATTTTGTTTTGTGTAAGCCACAAAATATTTATTACTATGATAATTGTATAAGGCAGCTATTTCTTCCAAAATATTGACTGCATATACAAGATGACTGAAGTCAGTTAGCCAATGCACCCTAGGCTAACAAAGGATACAGAGAAATGCACTGTTTGATTACTTCTGTATTCATTCCTTCTTAAATGCTTACATTTATTAAGCAGCAAATCATCAGTGCACACATTGCTATGAAATATTTGTACTGCATCCATGTGTAACAGTAAATATATTTTATTTAATGAAGTTGAACTGGAAAGATGTCATGACTTACTTTCAATTGTTACAGTTGTATATATGTATTCAGCCTGTCTCTTAGAGGGGAATATAAAAGTGCGCTCCTTAGAGTAAATTCACATGATATTACTTAAAGCTTCAAGTAGAGTATGTAAGGCAGTGGAAAGGAGAAATAATAGTGGAAATGTATACACAGGCTGCCTAAAATACCCATTCCCTAAAGAGACAAGCTGTACTCATAAAAATGCAAGAAATGGAAGGAAGTCATGTTGTCCTTCTAGTTGAACTTGCATTGAACAAGAAATTCTTATTCACACAGATGCATAAGGTGCAATGAATATATGAAAACTGATGATTTTCTGTTTTCCTGCCTAATAAATGAAAGCTTATAGCAAAAATCAGTAGAAATGTGTACAGAAATAATCACACATATTAAGGAATTGCAAGAATAACTTCAGTGCCTTGCTGCATAGTGACATAATCATGACAGAAATATTGTAAAACACACATCTGAGATGGTTAAGCAACCATCTATGTGCTTTCTATGTAGCCAAGCCAGAGATCTTAGAATAGAGCCCAGAAGAACAGGAGACTGAAGAGGCTAACTGAGGGTTCTCTTGAGTATGCAAAAAAAAAAAAAAAACAGCAGTTAAGTTATAAATTAAGTCTATTCTGTGTTTTACTTATTTTGTAACTGAAATTGCAGAAGTAATTCATACACAAAGATAAGAAAAGAAATAAATTACTTTCAGTGCACACTTGCAGCACAATCCATATAAGCCAGTAATTTCAAATGTATTACCATTTGTTATGTTACACCAGCATAGCTCATTAGTATGAATAGACTGCAATTGTAAAAATCGCCATTACTTCATATCAATATACTGATTGTTTTGATATTTTCAGTACCATTTGCAAGAATTTTGTTTTATCTGATTAAAATTTTAATAAAAATAAAAAAATCGCTACTAATAAAGACTGCACTGAAGTATTACATTGTGGGTCCATTCATTGTTTGTTTTCTACCCTTCCTGTGTCTTTTTCTTGTTTTAATTATACATTATTTTGCCCTTCTTTCCTGTAACTGTTAATTTTCTACAGGTCCAGAATCCCTAGGTGCAGCTCAACCATATTTCTCTTAGGTCAGGGAGCACTCCCCTCTGCCTATCCAGAGACAAACTCACAGCGTTGGAGCAGTGGGACCATTTTTTGGCACTCTGGCATGTTGCAGCCTGGTGAGTCTCCCAGACTGTGGGCTTTGAGAATTGGCTGAGGATGTGGTATAGCAGGCATTGATGAGGCAGTTTCAATCAGTCCAGTAAGATCTTCTGCGGGGTTCAAGACTTGCTGCTCTGGTCAATGCCAACCACTGGACCACCACAGGCCCCTGGCCCCACAATATCTGGGTCTTCCACTGCAACACCATCAAATAGTGGATTTAGATCCTGCGGCCTGGGGTCCTCCTGAACTCAACTCCTCTTCACCTCCACTCCTTCCCTAATCCTCTCTCTCTTAGACCCTCTAACCTACTTGTTACCCACACTACCCTCTTACATTAAAAATTTGAAAATTAGGTGGTCTAACCCCCCCAAAACATAGTACCACTTCTCTCTTACCTCCTCCAGCACAATCCTCTCAATGTATTCCTTTTGTGTTTCCCTTTTTGTTATGTCTCCCCTTTTCAATCTTTTCTACATTCCAGTTTCCACCCTTTTAAGAAACCAACAAGGTGTTCATATAAGCATGCCCCTATATAACATATAAAAACCCTTTTATCTTTTTTTAAAAATGTAATAGTAATAGCAGTGTTGCATGCAGCTTACCTTAAATCCTTAAATGTGCTTGCACACAGCTGCATGCATTTATAATATTTGAAAACCTCCATAATTATATGAGCACTTATGTTTTCATGTAGTACTTCGCACATACTTAAGGAATAACTTCAGCAAGTTTACACATTTGATGAAAATGGGTGTTTTTTTTAAATTCCTTCACGTTTACTTACTTAGTGTGATTAATCTGCAATAACTGAAATTGCATATAGGCGCAATAACTGCAGTTGCATATAGGTAAAGAATATAGTTAAAGGCCAGTTTGCTAGAATTGCCACATTAATTTCAGATGATAATGGTATGGATTCTGTAATGTATGCGCAATCTGGAGCATTTCACTGATATCTTTACAAAAGTTACAGATCAGCCTGTAATATGCAAATATGCTTCAGTGAATCTAGAATATATTGGCACAAAACAGAATTTCCCTGCAGTATCAGCTTACTGTCTAGCAGTCGCAACAAATCCATAATTCTAGAAAAATGTATCATAAACCATGATGTATAACATCAAAGCTATGGAAATTATACAATCCCAATGCAAGGTGCAGGACATTTAAAGGAACACGTATCTGCAGCAAACCATTCAGTAGGTCCAAAAAGGACCTGAAAGGCCAAGTGGTACAGTGGTTAAGGTGTATGCTTTTCAATCACAAGGTGCAAGGTTTGATTCTCACCCACTGGAAAGAGCTTTACAGATTGAAAATGTATAATTTGGGTTGGGAGGGTGGCCTAATGGTTAAGGTGTTTGCCTTACAAACACAAGATGCAGAGTTTGAGTCTCACAAGGGATAATTGACTAGGCTTGCAAGGGCAGTTAGCCTAGTACTAACCTATGAACCTAAAAAGAACTGCAGATATCTCCGTAAGTTGTGTACTTATAAAATGCATTCACTGAAAAATACAGAATCCACTGGAATCTGTAAAATTTCTAGTAAAAAATTAATAAAGGCGAAGGGCAATCATGGCCACTTATCCAGAGCTAAAAGCAGCTGACAATGGGTGCAGGAAATGTGTGGAGAACACAAGTAACTCAAGGAACTGGGGAGATAGAAGAGCACATGTGGGGTACGCTTGCAGAAGAGGGGCACACAAAAGGTCTGTTGGAATAGGAAAATCTGAAGGACAGTCAGAAGGGCATGAGTATTTTTTTTTTGGTGGGAATAGTCCACATTTTTTTTTTTTTTTGAGAATAGAAGGAAAGAAAAAGACAGGGAAAGAGGAAGAGAAAGACAAAACAGCAGGTTTATACATATAACAAATATAAGATTAGACAGACAAAGGTCTGAAATAAACATAAAGGAAAAGTAAAGTAGACAGACAGCACACTGTACAACATGGGGAATGGAAAATGGACAAACAGAGTAGGGATTCATACCAGCCATAGTGAAATGCAAAAATACACATGTACCTATGCACCATGACATTCTGCCATGTTTCAAACTGTGTGACAGTCGTATCTGAATGTATATGACTTATGGCAGGGGTGTGGTGTAGGGAAAGAAGTAGGGATCACAGTGCACATTTCATATGGAATCCAGTACCGAAGTATTCTGGCAACAATGCAGGTTTAAGCCAAGCATCAGCACAGATGAGCAAATGCAGCCAATGAAATGCTGGAAAAGTCCAGAAGAGGGAGGAGGACAGAGTAGAAACTTCAACCATCTATCTGAAAGACAAGCAACAAAGCAGAGTGCCAAACAGCAGTACTGTAGCAAATTAACAAAGTGGCTTCTCATTACAAAAGTAGGTGTACACAACCAAAACAGACATGAAATGGAATGAATATGCCACAGCATATGCCGTGCCAGAGCCAACACATAGGTACTGATGTATATGTGTGACCTGCAGTGGTCTAACAGGAACGTATCAGAAAGCAGTGTCAATACCCATACATACACCAATGGCATGGAATAATAAATTGTAGGAAATTTATGAATAATACTATATAAGGGATGTTAGGTTGTGCAGCTGAACTACAACCAAGTATTCTGGGTTATATGCAACACACAAGTGTTACAGGAACAAGGATGTAATGCAAGCAATAGCCATCAAGTTGTGTGCATATTTTCTGCATGTACATAGTGGTCATGTAGTTGGCACAAACTGGCATTGTAACAATATAACCATATAATGATGGATGATAATGCTTAGGAAGTTTATAGTATACCATGCATATGTGCAAGATATATACTAAATCTACAAAGGAGAAGGGAGGTGGACAACACAGGCCCACATCAAGGAGAACATGCCAGCAAACCAAAGTAGACCAACAATAAAGCAGAACAACACTATCAAAGAGGACACATTGCAAATACATGTGTACACCACACGGGATGGTATGGAAGTCCACCCAAGCTAATAGAAGCAAGTGCCAAATGTATATCACATGGGCAGACTACATTACTGATGGCACTAACCATGGCCATGTTACAAATCACACACAGAGTAATGTGCAATCATCAAACAGCAAGAAGCATAGGTACACAAAATAAGAATCAGTATCATATACACGTATATACTGTCATGCCAACATAATACAAAAGGTAAAGAAACACCTGTGGATATATATATATATATATATATATATATATATATATATATATATATATATATATATATATATATATATATGTATTAAATGAATGTTCAGAGTCACAAGGTACAATGGGGTTTCTGTATTGATCAGAATATCTGCATAGACATGTACATGTATGTAAATCAGTGCATATGTACACTAACTGCTGAAATATGGGCATGTAGGCGAATATATATATGCATGTTGTAATATAACAGAAGGACAAAGAAGGCATTCTGGAATGTTGTTACATAAAGCAGAAATTCCATTGCATATTCATGAATGGTACAGTATGTGAAGGAGGACTGCCCATATACAGCAGCCACAGTAGTATAATATAACATAACACCATTGTGACCAAGACATATGACACACAAAGCCAGTATGCCAGCATGACAACATGACACAACAGTGTCATAGGATGCACTGGGTCAAGGACATGTTATGCTGGTGAACAGACATGACATGGCAACCCACAAAAGTTGCCCATAGGTTCATAGGTTCATAGGTAGATACTAGGCTATCTGCCCTAGGGCATTTATAGGCCTAGCCAGAGTGTATTTGGCTTCCGCTTCCCTATTAGATTAGCCTACTGTGCCTCTGTAAAGTAGGTCACAGAAGGTACCCTTTTAAGATTAGTTTACTGTGCCTCTGTCTAGCAGGGACACAGGAGAGATCCCAGGGGTGAATTTGCGATTTCCCATCCCCGCGTCCAAATTTCGCTTGAAGATGGTCAGCGAGGGGCTATGTCTATCATAAAGTGGGATTCTATTCCAGAGTGAGGGGAGCCTCTGGGAAATGAATCTGTCCCTCCAGCATGTCCTATTTATTTTTGTGCTGAGGTTTAGGTCCCTGGAGCGTGTAGCTCTAAGGGACTTGGATTTTTTGAGGTGGAGCATGTCCATTAATTCTGGGTTTGACATGGCTTTGTACGTCAGGCATAGATCGTCTCTGAGTAGGCGGTAAGCAACTGAGTAGAGCTGGAGTTTCTTTAGTCGAGCTTCATAGGACATCTGGTTGTAGCCCATGATCCTCTTGGTGAGGTTCTTTTGGGGTCTCTCCAGTTGCTGTAGGTGTCGGGTAAGGTACATCCCAAAAGGGGCATTGTATTCAATTATGGGCCTGATGAGTGATGAGTAGAGGGGCACAATGACCTCTCTTGATCTAGATGCGAACCCTTTCATGATAAGGTGGGCTATATAGAAGGTCTTTCTAACCACTTTGGCAACGTGATTATCAAAGGAGAGATTACTATCTACGTTGATCCCCAAATCTCTAATTACTTCTTCCGTACTTAATGGATTACCACCTATGTGGTAATTTGTGAGCGCCTTGTTTTTCCTAAAGGGGATGACTATGCACTTTTTAGCATTTAGCTTGAGGCCGTGGCTCTGGCACCAAGCATCCGTCTCTGTGAGACCCTTTTGGAGGATGCTTGTGTCAGCTGGAGATTCGATTATGGCCCCCAGTTTGCAGTCATCTGCGAACTTTGTCAACCATAATCCCCCCATGTTAGCCTGAACCTCAGAGAAGTATATACCGAACAAGAGAGGTCCCAGAACTGAGCCCTGTGGGACGCCACTTGTAACTGGTTTGGATTCGGACATAGCACCTGCGATTCTGACCATGTGGGTTCTATCTCTGAGCCACTTTGCAACCCATCTTGTGATATAGGGGTTGATATTTAAGCTGGTAAGCTTATTTATGATGCCCAAGTGGGGTATTGTGTCGAAGGCTTTTGCGAGGTCCAGGTAGGCTGTGTGGACTACCTTGCCCTCATCTATGGCTTTGGTAACTGTTTCAAAGAAATCAACTAGGTTTAAGAGGCAAGATCTGCCCTTAACAAAGCCGAATTGGGTAGGGTCCAGTGTCTGGAGGCTCCCAATGTCTTTGTTTATGAGTTCCATGATAATACGCTCTATAGCTTTACAGACCAAACTAGTCAGGCTTATGGGGCGATAGTTTCTGAGGTCCGTTGTGGCACCACCTTTGTGGAGTGGGACCACTGTAGCTGTATGCCATTCTTTGGGTACATATCCTGTAGTAAGGCTAAGTTTGAACAGTGAGTTAATGTGAGGGTTCAGTTCTTCTTGGAGCTCGTGTAAGACACAGCCTGGGACACCGTCCGGTCCCATAGATGCTGTGTTTGTTGCTTTGGAGAGGGCAGCTTTCACCTGTGCATCTGTGATGTCAGGGAGGTTACATTCAGTTGGGATAGGCGTTTGCTCCTTTGGGGGGGAGAAGTTTGCGCTGAATCTGTCTGCCAGGATGTTGGCTATGTCTGTTGGTTCGGTATATTTTGTACCGTTATGCAACACTTCAGAGCATATCTGGGAGTTTCTGCCCATGTTTCTGACATAACTAAAGAAGGCCTTGTGATTATCTTTAGTGTCTAGGGCAATTTTTCTTTCGAAACTGGCCTTTGATGATTTTATGAGGGATCGAAGTTTCTTGCTAATACTGATCAGAGATGCCTTCCCTTTTTGGGATTTTGCTCTGTCATGTAGTAGCTTCCTCCTTCTGTTGTATAGCCTATTTATGGCCGGGGTCCACCAGACCGGTCTCCTGTTTTTGGAGGAGTGAGTCTTGGTTTTATTTGAGATAGCACGATCCATGCATTCCTGCAGGTGCTCATAGAATGCATTTGTAAAGGATTCTGTGGATTGGGCTGTATTATCCTCTGGCCCAGGGGCTTTGAAGGATTCCACCTCAGTCTTGAGAAGTGCAAAGTTGGCTTTGGAGAAATTCTTTACAGTGATTTCCTTGGCTGGGGGTGGGGACGGGATATGGATGTCCAGGGAAATTTGTTTATGGTCTGATCTCACCAATGAGGGGTTTACCTCTGGTGTGGAACATAGAGTCCCCATGTTGGTGATGACCAGGTCCAATATGTTGTTCCCTCTTGTGGTAGTGGTGACCAGTTGTTCCATTGCGTTAGAGTTTATAAATTCAAGGAACCGTTGGGCAAGGGTGTTTGGGCTTGAGTACTTTTCCCAGTCAATGTTTGGGTAGTTGAAGTCATCCAATAACATAGTATTTGGAGAGACCTTCATATTCTTCAGTGTTCTCAGGAATGCCAAGTGGGGTTCCTGTAATAGGGAGGGTGTTCTGTAGCAGGCTACAAACTAAAAGGCAGTTTTGCCCGCTGTTAGTTGCACATGGATGGTTTCCGATGCTTTGTGCAGTGCCACTAACCTGGAGGTGTAGGTATCTTTGATGAATATAGATACTCCCCCTCCTTTTGTGCTTCGGTCCAAGTTTGGGGCCGAAACGCATGGTATGAGTTATAACCTGGTAGTGCTGGGGTGCTCTCAGGAGCCTTGAACCAGGTTTCTGTTACTGCACAGACATCGATTTTCTCCATACAGAGGAGAGTCTTGAGTGCATGCATCTTGAGGTTTAGACTTCTGGCATTGAGTAGCATTACCTTTAGTTTTTTTATCTTTGGGTTGTCTATGGAGGTGGGTTTGTCCTTTGAGCCTTGCCTAAAAAAGGCACTATGGGGGTGGCAAGAGCCTTGGCCAGTATATGAAAGCCTAAGGGTGACAGGTGCAAGCCGTCCCTAGCGAAGCAACGTGGCTTGTCGAGCATGTCATCCCAGGCTGACAGACACTGGATCCCCTTTGAATGACACCAATACTTTAGCCATTTGTTGAAACTGATCATTTTGTCTTTATACTGTGGCATCATTCTTGGTGAGGGCAAGATGCTACTCAAGGTCAGGGACATACCAGCCTGGGCTACATGGTCAGAGAGCTCCTCTTACTGTGTTATGTGTGAACTATGGAGAAGATGTTGTTTACAGGTCTCTGTCAATCCCATACAGATATAATGGAACTGCTATGTCAGTCGCAGCATGTTAACTGCAAAATTCATTTGGGTGACATACATGGCCACAGCATATTGGGCATAACAAAAATATGCTGTATTGCTTGCATAGGAGCACGCACACATGCATACAAACATAAGGAGTAGCACACTTGCCCACATGGAGCAATGTATGCATGAAGTGCAACATTTCATGAACATCAACATGAGTACTGTACTGTATCTTTAATGTGTGTCATGCTCCATTTGGAGCGTAATGCAAAAGGTGACATGATATCTGCATTGTACAGTTGGCTGTGTATTACATAATTGTGGCAGCAATATGCTATGCATGTACAAGTGTGACAATACAATACAAAGTGGATCACACAGACAATATTTACAGCTCTGATGTTCTACCCTTACAGAGCTGAACATCACAAATGATCGCACAGGCTATATCTCTGAAGGGAAGGAGTTGTGCAAGGCCTGCGCCATGTCCTGGAAGAAATTTCCCATCAGGTCCCTCATCTAAGTCTGAAAGTCTTCAGTCATAACCTCCCTGATTTTATCCCAAAAATCATCTGCCTATAGTAGTGATCAATATCTCGAAAGGGGTCCAGCAGGGATAATGGCACATGCAGGTCCAGGTCTGGCCTCATCGTCATCACTGGCCCCATCCTAATCATCAACTTTGGACTCTGAGTACTTGGGCAGTGGTCTTGCACATTCCCATCTCTGTCCTCTAATAGAAGAGTGGCCACGGGTCCCATACTCTGACAAGCTGAAATACATAACAAGAAAGAAAGAAAGTACATAATATGAATTCCAGCAACTATATGAGTGCATAGCGTACCCACTGTGACACAATCCACAGGCAGAAAACATTCAGTATGGCACATTACAATAAGGTATAATCATAGGCAAATCTACCACCATAGGTGATGTAAGGCATGAATCCAAACCATAACAATGAAAACAACTTGTCTAACAGTCCACCCATTCCTGTGCAAAACATGGTTGTCATTGAACACAAACTGAAAACGTAAAGAATGTAACATACAGTATTTAGTATGCATCAGCATGATCCCTGCATATGAGAGATGAGATATATCACAGTACATTACAGATGTCATGAAAAACTACTTCTCAAATGATATGACTTATAAGGAGTATGTATAAGTGTATAATAAAAAGAAGTGAGGCTAGTAGGTGGGCAGTCATACACACAACACACTCACAATGTTCTGTTATTAATATGTATGGATTATATCAATAAAGACCCTTGTATGGGCCACTATATCCATCACATAATGTCAACAGGTTACTCCTGTGCATGACAGGGCATGCAATACATGGCATGTCTGCGGAAATCTGCCATTACCTGACCAATTAAAAAACATATAGCATTATGCATGACAAACAAATGTGCACAACCAGCACATGTATATATCATGACATATCAAGACAACCATGCCATGACAATGTGGCATGCAACACTGATGTGTTTACATTGCAAAACAAATACTGCACTATAAGACCATAGTGAAACTGATAACATAACACTACAACTATGACCTATAGTAGGTAACACTTAACATATGCCTCATTACATTGTCAAGCAGACTGTCTGACAAGATATCACTGCTTCCATGTTCCCTATGTTGTATGAGTGCCTTGCATATTATGTCAAACTATCAATATATGGACCATTCACAACCATAATTCAGGTATCTGTGTAAGTAATGAGTCATGTTACAGCCCCAGATAACATATGTGTATTATAAATATATAGTAAGAGGAAAAATCAGTGAGAAGCATAAAATGTATATGCAAATGAGGTGAGCAATGCAACATGGTCACTGGCTGACACAGCAACATCAAATAGTTGGAATACAATACAGCACCTAGAACAACTGGACAATCATAATCACAGTGACAGCATGTGACATATAAACCCTTAGGTTATGTCATACACAGAGTACAGTCTGTTTAATGTGCACTACACTACATACATTTTTAGGAATCTCTATGTATGTACCTGCAAAAGGTAAACACTGTAATGATGACTGATGTGTATGTAACAGACAGAAGAACGAGTAGCTTTGTGCACAGCAGTTCCTGACACAGGATAAAAGTGTGCTGTAAACAAAACAGTTCCAATTTTATTGGCAGAAGCACTACCCATGTTGAGCATAAGTACATGCCAGATATAGTCTGCCAACAGCAGTCCCATTCAGTATTACAACAGGATGCTATACACAGCAGGACAGTCAGTGAGCACCACCAGCTACTTTGCAAACAGTTGCACAGAACTATCATCTAGGTTGTGATGTACAATCAAAAATATCACCTTCAGCAAACATACCCTACTCCTATCTCAAATATAAATTTTTAATGAAATACATACTGGTAAGCACAGGAAACGTATGACTATTGCAGTTAACTTGCAGATGCAGGCTGGGTAGTCTTGCATTAATATTAGTATGCATGGAGTTACAAACCAAACAAAACCACTTCTATGACAATGTTATGATCTATTCTAGATAAATAATGTGGACATCTCTAAGACATACCTCTCTCCCACTGCTGCTCTTCCAGTCTGTCCATCCACATGATGCACAATGCCTGATTCCTGGCATGATCCCTGGAAACCTGGAAAAGGTACAAAGTATGTACGAATGGCACAGACTAGGTATATATAGGATAACAGTGAGCAGTGCACATTCTCTGGTCTTGACATAGACTACCATTACAGAGTCTGCCTATTCATTTATAGCTGTATCACACACAATGCTGTGCACAGTGGAAGAATACTAAACACAAATTGGAGGGGACAAGATTCAAACCAGTAGCACTCAACTATATTCACACTAAACACTCAGCTATATTCACACTATAATCCTGACACCTTTCTGGCTAGCTAATCCATTTTAGCTGTGTTTGAATGGAGTAGCTGCAGTTAAACAACTCAAAGGTCGACTGTGTAAGGAGGAATAAAACATGGATAAGGGCTTCCACATTACAAGACTGGTAAACTACAGTCCAACATGCTCTGTCTGCTGTGCATTTGTAAACCAAAACATGCATTTACTGCATGTCAGCACACAGGTCACAACAAAAATACACAACAGTAGCATTCACAGCTCAGAGTCCTAGACATTGCAACAGAACATGTAGCTGCACGTAAAAAAAAACTACACAGGACTTCCTGTTCATTACCAGTATGTCATACATCAAAATGTAGGTTAGGTAGGAGGGCAGGAAATGTCTAAATTGAATTTATTTTTGCATTTTAAATCATACCTCAGAAATGTCCCAATGTTTGGCGATATTCCTGATTTCGACTCAAAGTGTAGCTCTGTCCCTCTCATTCCCTCCCTTCCATACTCTGGAATAGACTTCCCATACATGTCGAGTAGAGCACTTCACTGACCCTTTTCAAGAGAAATCTTGATGAGTGGATGAGAAATAGAAAGTTCACCCCGGGGATCACTCCAGTGGCTCTACTTTATGGTGGCACCGGGAACTAACTGCGGGATAATGCCAGGGCACTTCTATGGGCTAGGCTTGTAAAGTTTCGAGGGCCATTGGCCTAGTACACACATATGAACCTATGAATGGAAATAGGAAAAAAGTATTGAATTGCAGTTAATAAATGACAATAAGAAGAGGTATAGATTACCTTAACTTCAGCAAATGTATAATATTTCAAATTCCTGTATTCTGTCACTGTCACACATTAATAATAGCAACATAGAAAATGTGTCCCTGATTGTCACTGACTATTTCTGAATTAGTCCCTGATTATGTTGAGATGTATCCTTGATTAGTTGACAGCTATATTGCAAGTATACAGGAGAAATATACCTCTATGCTCAAAGCCTTACACATACAGATATATTGACGTAGCTATTCTGTTTCCAGAAAATGTACAGATAATGAAAATATTCATACTAATACAACAAATAAATGCTATAGGCATAAACGTGTACAAACTAACTGTATACACGCACAAGCAGGTATCTGTTCAATCAGGTTCAAAATGTTAACACAGGCAGATAAATATGTAATCTGAACTACCCAGTGTGGATTTGAACCCACATGTATCCATGATAAATATACATAGGCCTTCTGCTTAAAAGGTTGAGCTAAGAGACAGCAAAATGCCTTCCTCAGTAACAAACTAGTATTGGATAATAGAGGAATATGCTATAGGCCTTCATGCCCCACACACACTCGAGATGTGTAACAGCCAGAGTGCATTAAGTTTATAAATTCCAACATCTGGTAGACATGCTGACTTGCAGTGCTCTTACATTAATGTGCACAACAAACATGCATTTAACAATACTGTTTATTTTTTAAAGCAGAGGGGAATATTGTAAGCCTGTATGACTCAATACTCACATATACAGAAGTACACTGTGTGATAGTCTTGGACTACTGCAGATAACAAAGACATGTGCTGTTTATATCCATGGCCAAGGCTTTATAGACATCAGTGAAAGATGACCATGCTGCATGTATAAAATGATGCACTGTCAGAGTTGCCAAACAAATATAGGTCTTATGTTCAATAGTATGTACATAAGAAACACTTTTCTGTTGTTGTTGTGTCTTTTGGCTTTTCCTGGTTAGGGGTCGCCACAGCGGAACTCCGGTCCGCTAATGATTGGCAGTAGATTTTTACGTGCCGAGTTTGCCGGCCCTGACGCACAACCTTCAACAAAGGTACGCCCATTCATGCAGTATGTACATAACAAACACTATTAAAGAAAAAAAAAACATCATGGGAAATGAACCCATATATAGGGGAGAATTAGTCACCTTGCTTTATTGTTTAGCCAGATAAGCTAAGTGACAGAATAGCTAAGTTGTTGTGTCTTTCGGCTTTTTCCCAGTTAGGGGTCGCCACAGCGGAACTCCAGTCTGCTAATGATTGGTAGTTGATTTTTACGTGCCGAGTTACCAGCCCTGACGCACAACCTTCAATGAAGGTACGCCCATTCATGCATGCCTCCATGCAGAAGATGCTCTAGCTGAGAATCGAACCGGACAGTGTCTTACTGTGAAGCGACAACGCTACCGCAGCACCACCACTGCGGGATCTACAGAATAGCTAAGTAATGACTCTAAAAATGAATATTTAGGATGTATGGGCCCTAGGTTTAGCTATATGTGATGTGTGATTTTCATAGGAGTGTATAGCTACACTGGATATTATGGCACTTACTGTAGGCATCCACAGGCTGTCTCTGTACCTTGGTGACCCTCCAGTGAAGATCCTCTACATCCCTCTGATATAGGTCATCATAGCAGTGGTGAACCTGTCCTCCACTCCTGTAGATCCCTGTCCATAATCAGTGCTCCCTTGCCATCTAGTTCCTATGTTCATCATTGCAAAGTTTCTGGACTGTGGTTGCATATGTTGCTCAAGTCAAGTGTAGAGGGTGAGTATCTGGTCATCTTCTCCTCGGTCCAATTTGGCACCCAGTCACAATGAAGTCATCTCACAATAGCCATTTTGACAGTGCAGGTCAGGAAAAATGCCTTCAGAGAATTGTTCACTGAGGTGCCTCTTGGTTCACAGGTAGTAGTATGAGCAGTAAATGTCATAAAATCACATTTTAAAAGTGGCAGTTATAGGATGGGATCAGATCATTGGAGGGTAATAGGCACGTGCTACACATAGTCTCATTTAATGATACCTATTGGGTATTTGCACTCAACACCTTTCATTATGCCCAGCTATTGGTTAATGCACTGAATTTCGAGAACTTACATGGAGGTGCGCAAATGGGATTCCAAAACCTTGAATGTTAATTAACCTCATTAATTATGCATGGTGCAAATGGTACTTAAATGCTGCATGCATATAGCTGTTCTTACTTTAAAATATCCCTGACTTACAGGTAGCTTCAAAGGTAATGTGGCACCTGCTGGCATTGCTGTGGTGGGATATATTGCTCTTATTACAGACCTATTTTATTATTATTCTTTATAAATCTGTTTATACATGTGGACAGTCACTTTTCTGGGAAATATTTCTTTAATATAAAGTGTCTGTGACATACTGGATGGGTGTAGGATTAACCACTACGCATCCATATGGATACATCTGTATTACTGACAAGCGGGAATTACACAAATGCACTTGTGCAGATAAATGGAAAGAGCCACAGTGAACATTACATATGGATGGACTGACAATACATCAGCATGTATTGCTGGTGACCCTATATATTCTGTGGTATAGTTACTGAAACTGAGGTGTTCTGGGTATATCCATGCATTGCATGTTAATTGATAGTCATTGATATCTATATTGATATATTGATATGGTATTCATTCAAGGTTGGTTATACATGCACTATAGATAGTGCCAGAATGAAAATATATCCGTGTTTATGTCTGGTTACATTTGTACTGTCTGTGGTATGCCTACAGATAATGAGGCTTGCTGAGGGTTTCCATAACTTGTACAATTGCTACTGTACAAATACTTTCTTATAATACTAATATAGTAGTGGCTGTTGTTGCATTTCATCCCCTACAGGCACAATAGGAATGGCATTGCTTGCATACTGTTTATTGTATCTTGATATGTAGGCATTCATTCATAGCAATTCAGTTACTATGACTGCTTGTTTTCTACAGAACGTCTTTATAGCATTGTGTTGCATACCATATACACTGACAATAGCATTCATAATTATGATGTGTCTCACTAACTGCGGATGTATACGATAGCCATCTAATATTATCAGTTAACACATAGACATTATGTTATGATGTGCATGTTAATGTATGAAGTCCATCCACATTGTACTGAGCATGTGGCACAATAGTTGCATGGTTGTCCTTTCATTGTTGTGATTTCCACTGCAATGGGTTCAACTCCCACATACAACCTCCATAGGTATCACAAGTGATGATGTTCCATGTATAATGTATTCAGAAGTTATTTTCATATCACTCAGTTTTTATAAATGTAATAGCTTTGCACTGCACATGAATGGAGAACAGTTCAACTGACATATGCTTGCAACATCATCGTGTTCATATGTGGGCCCCCATACAAAATACACCATGTGCATATCACTGCCTTCCAGATGACAAACCGAAGAAGAGGTGACAATTTCTCTCCCTGAGAAAATGACATTGTCATTGATGCTCTGTGTCAGCATGGACAAAGTCTCCTTGGTCAGGCAGAAAATACTGTGTGGAGGAATGAAGTGTGGACAGATATAATCATCATGATAAACTCCATGGGAGGTCACAACAGATCCCAGGAGGCCTATCAGCAATGCTGTTGTGACATGATCCTTCATGCAGTCAACATGATACACTGGTAAGAGAGGTCAAGGAATGTCACCAGTGCTGGACCACCATTGACTCCTCCAGACAAGATAACAGTGTTCCTGGCATCCCTGCATATCACCAATTGCGATTATCATATACTCGGTGGAAGTATAGAAGCAGGTGTTCCAGGGTGTACATGTATGTCATACTTTTCTGAAAAATTGTTGCATAAACATTACCTCATTTTGTATAATTGTTCCATGGATATTCATGTAGTTATTTTTGTGTTCCAGCAGCATTAATGCATCATGAATGTGGGAGCACACATGCTGATGATACACAAGGTAAGTGTAATGGCATGTTCTTGTACAAATGCGGTACCTACATAATACTTTCAGCAACATGTGTGAGATAGTCCATATTCATTTGCACAGGTCCATCCACATCTGCACAGCAGTAACACATGCCAGGTGAGTGTTTCTATTTACTGTTACTGTGACAAATAGCTGTTATTGCCTCCACAGACTGTCATGACAGTGGTGTATACTAACATATTGATGTATCTGTGCCATTTTTACCTACAGATACATCATCATGAGAGAAGGGCTATGCAGGTGCACCTACAGAAAGACTGGATATGTTTTTTCACCATGTTTATAGGCTGCAGCACTATGTAGCACACCTGTGATGTATGATATTTATGTCACTGTTTTCCATACACAGGTACATCTGGACAACATGTACACCTTACTCTGTTAGTGTGGTCTATATATCATCATGAACCTCTGTCTGCATTCATGTCTGTCTTGCATGCCGACCTGCTATGTTATTTTTTCCTACTACAGGATCCACATTATGACAGACAAGAACCTCACCACACAAAGAGTATGTAACTGGTATGACATTTCCTCTGTTTTCTACATGTCAGTCTTGAAATTCCTATTGGTGCCCTCATTAATACTGTGTGCTTCAACACCTGCATAGGACAACTGCCATCTACACATCAGCCTTGACAAACCATTATGTGTATATATTATTTAACTTATTTATTTGATATTTGTTTACCGGGGAGCTCTGACTGGGCTAGTAGGCCATTTTCAGTGGAGGCCCGGGGAGAAAAGCTTCACATACAAAAACAATTTATTTTAAATATTTACAAAGAAATTTTTAAAAAAGCACAAAAGTAATTGATAGAGACAATCATTACAGTGTTTTTCAAATATCTATACATAGGTCATCTGATTGAAACACACACATACTATGTTTTTATAAGATTAGCTTACAGAAGACAGATCAGAAGACAGAGAGGTATATATTACCTACTGTGTGTTATACCTCTGTCGGAATGGTATATGATGGTGTGTATGTGCTTAGTAATACTGTCTAGATGTCTTTCTTTTGCTATGACAGTTGCATTTCAGCCTCACCTCCAGCAGTGGATTTCCACGAGGATGTCACATGAGTCTTATTTTGTTCTTACTCACATACTGTATGTTATATATCATATATGTCGTAAATGTAACGTAAATGTTTTCTCCCTGTTATATAAGTTCTATAAGCCATGCATGGATATGACCTCCTGGTAAGTCTTAGCCTCATTAGCATCGTGGTCAAATAGTTGTTTCATATGACCATAATGAGCTATAATTTAGTCAGTGTATCTTCTTGTAGCACATCCACTGCCTACTTCCTGCAGTAGCCAGTCTCCTGATCCTGAAATGGAATGGAATGTGCCTCACCTCACTATGCAAGCATGGCCTGTGACATACAAGACACAGATTTGGTGATGCAGTCTGGCCCAGATGATGACAACCATGTGGTGCAGGCTGTAATATCTGAAGTGGAGGAAAAACATGCCCAGCCATTCTGATGATATGGTAACATCAGATGTTGGACAGGATGATGCTTGTGCACCACTGTCCCATGTTGAGTCTGTTGGTAATGTTGATTCTTCCCCATAACACAGAGATACTGCCTGATACAGTACATGTGGACATGTACCTGGTGTGCATGGGCATGTGTCAGAGGGTGTCCTCCTATTCCTACAGGCAAATGAACGTTGCCAGTGATGTCATGGATTTGACATGTGTGAATTTGGCTGTGTGTGTTGTATGAAAGTCAGGAGTGCAGATACTGAGAGGTCATGGTGGCACTGGCTGCACTGTATGACATTGTGTTATCTGTGGTTCACTCTGTTGAAAGCCTGGCTACTGCAGTGTTAAGCAGTGTTGTGTTACATGCTTTAACTGTGTTTAGCTGATTACTACATGGGAGAGGTAGGCCCACAATCATTACACCAGCAGTTGCCATTGCACATTGATGTCTGTGCTGCAACTTGCATGCACATCTGCTGTTGGCCAATCCACTGTAAGCCCAGCAGTCACAACCAAACAGTCAATTCACAGTCATATTTCTTCCCACAGTGTGTCTCCACATGCTTATGTCACCACATCAAGCTCTTCATCAGAGCAGCATGGGTTGAGTGTTTCCAGATGTGGCAGTGTCAGCCATGGCCACAGTGTGAACTGCCAGTGTTGGTACCTTAGACTGCATTAGAGTAACACTAATTGAATGTGTGTCCTGTAATGCTATTCTGACCCAATGGCAATGATCAACACTGAACAAACCACTGACACTTTCATCTTTATGTGGTTGTTATGAGGTCTGATGCCATAGGATTCTGTTATTTTACTGACCTAAGTGACTACATTCCCTTGTTAATAATTATTCTCTCTTCTACTCTGACATATGTTAATAGTGATATTGATGACAGTAATGTGATATGTGATGACATGCTTTCAGGTTTGCATGCTTTGATAGTGGACATTTAGGGATAGAGCTTACATTACAATTTCCCTTATTGTCTGCCATTCACACATGTACCACTATGACTCTTTATGCATACCTGTGTCACTTGTGGCCTGATTTGATGATTCCTGTCATTACTGTTTTGTATATGTTCATACTGTTATATGTTACAATTATGTTATGTACAATATTCAATGTGTACATGTAGTGGGTCATTTCCATTAGATGTGATCTGTGCTACTGTTGTGGGGCAACACATGAAAATCACTGTTTACTTTGTGTACTTCTGTATATGTGGCTTGTCATGACTCAAATGTGTGTGCCAAATGCTGCTGTGTTGCCTGAGCTAGGAATTGTGATTGCATCCTTCATTGCCGATGCCTGCTTTTTCTCCCTCCTGTCTCCTCCTTGTCCTCCTCTGACAGCTGTGACATGTCATCTTCAGACATCTGAGGTTCTTGGGATACATCACCCATACCTGTAGCAGGTAAACCACCATGTGTGGTTGTTGATATGGCATAATTAGTAATTATCTTTCCTGACTTTACAAGTGTGTATTGCAGTGCTATCCCAGATGTGCCCAGAAATCTGAATCTGGCGTTCAACATACCAAACATACACTTAATGGTGTTTCTTGCTTCAGAATGTGCTCTGTTGTATGCCTCCTCAGTGGGGTAGGATGATGATCTGTATGGCATCATTAGGCATGACTGGAGTGGGTAACTTCAGTCACCTGTTGGTGGAGGGAGATAAAACATGTGTTGTTATCATGCATACTGTTGACTGGGGAGTAGTCTGCTTACATCCTAGCTGTGTTTCTGTATTTACCTAGTAGGAGTCCCTCAGGTATTTCACCATGTTGAAAAGCAGACCTCAGACCACTTTCCCTCTATATAGCAGCATTGTGTACACTAGTAGGGTGTGTCACCATGATATTTGTTATGCTGCCATCTGCTGAGCACACCACCTGACAGTTCAGAGATGGCCACCCCTTTCTATTTATGTACCTTTCTGCTTTAGGTTCCAAAGGGTTTTTAAAAGGGATGTGGATACAGTCTATTGCAACAAGGATATGGAGGAAGTTGGAGATGTTGTAGAACTGGTGCATGACATTCCGCTGCACTATAACTGTAGATGAAAAATGGATATATTCATCTACCTTGCTGCATATTGCCGCCAGGAAATGTGAGAGGATGCGACTGGCAGGTGTCTGGGACACTCCTACAGCATCTCCCATATGCCATTGGGATGTCCCAGACACCAGTATACTTAAGATCAGACAGACTTGGTTTTGACAGGAATAGGGTTGCCTCACAATGTACATACAGACATATGTGGGGTGCACATGGTACATACAGCATGCAACAGCCGTCTGTCATAGTGGTACCTGTTGATTATTTTCTGTTTTGACAGTTGGCTTAGTTGTAATCTGACCCTGTGTCTAACTGGCTGCCTTCTAGGACCCACTGACATATCTTCTTGTGTGGCTTGCAGTACCACAGCCTGTTGTATTTTATTCACGGGCAATTGTATTTTGTCTTTATTTTTCAGTACTATTATGTATTCCACATATTTCTGTTGGACATAGCTTCCTTTCATTGGGTCAAAAGATGACATTTAGTGAGGGTTTTTATAAATGTAGTCAGCAAAGCACTTTGTCACATTTAAGTTGCATTGCGCATGCACATTGTGTTTTGGAATCTGACAGGCATGTCTGCAGTCTGTAATTGTCCTATGTTGAATAGATAATTAGTCAGACTGCCTTCTGCTGTTGTGTCTGCAGCTGATGCACTTAAGTCTTCCTTTGGAGTGTTGCACTGTCCGCAACTTTGTTTTGGAATCAGGTCCAATATTTATATAATGAATTTGATAATTTAAGTTCTTTATTTTTGGAAGGGGGTGTGAAGAAATTAGACCCTGTTATTTGTGCTAGCATGTCTGGCTGAAGTTCATAGGATCATAGGAGGTTACTAGACTAATGCCGCGGGGGCCCTTAAAAACCTAGCCAAGAGTTTATCCCCCAAAAGAAACCTCAGTCAGCACTTGTCACCCCTGTCAATGAGTGACACAGGTGGAATCCCTGGGACAAATTTGTGGTTTCCCATCCATTCATCAAGGTTCTGCTTGAAGAGGGTCAGTTTTTTACATAATTTCAGATTAACCTATGTATTATATGCCAGCACGACTAGCTGTGATATTGTAAATAGGTTCTTGTATGTTGATTTATAATCTGCTTCTACAGAATGTTTTGTAGACATGAACAGAGTTCCTTTACATTTCTAACTGCACATATTTGTGAAGAAGATTCTAAATGCAGACTGTCTCAGAATCAGCTAGTCTGCAGATTATGTCATTGGAATGTTGACAGTTGTTATGTGTTACTGTCAGAGGCTGAAAGGCAGGAAGGGACTTTAGTAAACAGCTGTTGGATGATTTTCAAAATATGAAGTGAAAATTAGAACTGGAACAGTTGTGACAGTTAAGCTAGTCTATAAAAGAGCCTGCTGAAGACACTTGAAGTCAGTTGTTGTCAGTTAACAGCCAGTTATAGTTGCCAGTTACAACTGTCAGTTGTTCACAGTTATACTGTGCATTAGGTACCCAAAAGGACTCAACAAGAACTGCAAGCCTGCCTTTGCTCTGTTGTAATAATTTAGTTTAGATCAGGAACAATGTTCTTGAGAGAGTCTGCATTTAGAATCCTATTCGCAAATATGTGCAATTAGAAATGTAAAGGAACTCTGTTCAAGTCTTTAAAAGATTGAAAATTATAACTAATAAATTAGAGTTTTTCTAAATGTTAGATTTCTATCCTTCAGTATTGATTTCATTTTCCTGGTGATCGAGCTCTGTTTATTGGAAATTACTGTTTTATATTTTTTAATAATTTTTCTCATTACCTTTTCTTTTTGAGGACTAAAGAATCCATCTGGAGTTGGAGAGACTGTGCCTGGAGGCCGAGGAGAGAATGTGATGTCTGGAGGCTGAGGAAAGGGAGAAGCAGCATCAATATGAACTGGAGGCCAAATGTTTATAAGCTGAGGAAAATGAGAGACAGCTCCAGCATGAAGTGGAGCTTCTTACCATTCGAGAGGGTCATGGAGGTAATGAGGAAGGGAATAACTGGACCCCAGAAGCTGTAAAGGTCAGTAAACATTTTTCTCAATACGGGAATGGGGATGGTGGCCCACACAGCCTATCTGGACCTCGCCAAGGCTTTCGACACCATCCCCCACTCTGGAATCACAGATAAACTTACTAAGCTGGGCATTAATCCCTACATCACTCGATGGTTTGCCAACTGGCTTACTGACAGAACCCATACTGTAAAAGTAGCCGACTCCAAATCCAGCTCCAAACAAGTGACAAGCGGAGTACCTCAGGGTTCAGTCCTGGGACTGCTCTTGTTTGGCATCTACTTCTTTGAAGTACAGGACAACATTAAGGGACTCTGGCTAACAAAGTTCACAGATGACTGCAAACTTGGAGCTATTACTGAATCCCCAAATGATGTGGATATTCTACAAAAGGGCCTTACAGAAACAGATGCTTGGTGCCAGTGCCATGGGCTCAAGCTCAATGCCAAGAAATGTATAGTTATCCCCTCTGGGGAAAAAGCATGTATCCATGAATTGCCACATAGGTGGCAGTACATTAAACAATGAAATTGTTATAAGAGACTTAGGGACACAGATGGACAGTGGTCTCACCTTCGATAACCACATCACCACAACAGTCAGGAAATCCTTCTATGTGGCACACCTCATCACTAAGGGCTTTTCATCCAGAAAAAAGGAGGTTATTGTCCCACTGTACTCATCCCTCATTAGACCCATTATAGAATACAATGCCCCTGTTTGGTATGTACCTTTCAAGACATCTGAAACAACTGGAAAGGCCAAAGAAATACCTCACTAAAAGAATCATAGATCTAAAGCAGATGCCCTATGCTGACCATCTAAAAAAACTCCGCCTATACTCTGTCGCATATCGTCTACTCAGAGACGATCTCTGCTTAACATACAAGGCCATGTCAAGCCCAGAGCTGTTGGACATGCTACACTTAAAGAAATCCCAATCTCTCAGAGACACATGCTCCAGGGATCTAAACCTTGTCATCACAATGAACAAAACATGCTGGAAGGATAGGTTCCTGACCCAGAGACTCCCCAGACTCTGGAATAGACTGCCCATAAATGTCAAGCATTGCGCCTCTTTGGCCATCTTCAAAAGGAATCGTGATGATTGGATGGGAGATAGGAAAGTCACCCCGGGGATCATGTCAGCCACCCTGCTGGACAGGGGCCCAGGGAAGTAAATATTGTGGGAAGAAATAGCCAGGGAATTGTTATGGCTAGGCTTGTATAGGCCCTAGGGCCGATACCCTAGTACCAATGTATGAACCTATGAACCTATGACTTTGATAGTTTTATTCATATATTTGAGAGGGTATGCAGACAGTATGATTTTGACTGTGAGCTCTGGGTTCAGCTTCTGACTCCCTTACTCTATGGTAAAGCTGTTTAGACAATGTCAAAATTGTCTGATGTAGATTGTTTGAAATATGTTAAAGTTAAAAACTGTCTTCTTGATTGTTTTAAACTAACACCTGAAGCTTATAGAAAAAAAGTTTTGTGAACATAGACTCAAGGCAGATTATATTGCTGATTTAAGTACTTACGTTCACAGATGGGTGAGTAGGTGTCAGGTTACCACTTTTGAGGAACTGGCAGAGCTTTTGGTGAGGGAACAAGCCCTCAGTACTTTGTCTGATGCCATGACATGAGAATCTGGTTAGCAGACCGAGAGTGTAACTCTGTGGAGGAGTTGGGGAGAAAAGGGGATATCTACTTAGCAAGCAGAGCACCAATGCATAAGAAAGGGATACCCAATGCTGCACATGGACATAAGGGAACCCATCGGGGGCAGTTTAAACCACTCCAGTAGAGTACACCAGTAACAGGAGAAACTACTAGTCCAAGTACACAGTTAGGGATTAGATGTTTCAAATGTAACCAGAGAGGCCACATAGCAGTCAAATGTCCATCAAGGCAAGGTGAGAAATAAAAGGTTGTGGGCGCCAGCAAGTGGGGATGACAAACTGCCAGTGGTAAGTTGCTTAGAAACAAAAGGTGTGCAAAACTATCACCAAAATCTATAGCCTATCTTAGTAAATGGTAAACAGGTTACTGCTAAGAGAGACACAGCTTCTGATATAACCAATGTGAGGCCTGCAGTGGTTAGAGAAGAGGAGTACTTGCTTGGACAGTTCACTCCAGTCAGAGTTTTGGAAGGTTCCCCATTCCAAATGCCTTTGGCTAAGGTTCATCTTGACTGGGAGGGTGGAAGAGGAAGCAAGCAGGTAGGTATGTCTGAGGATATTCCTGTAGATGTCCTGATAGGGAATGGCTTTAATGATGCAGTACCTTGTCTACACGCAGTGACACACAGTCAAGCTTGGAGATAGGCATGTAGGTCTGGTAGCCTGGGGAGACCAAGACAGATCTCATACTTGAAGCTAGGACTGGTGTGATGGCTCTTTCAGAGAAGGAGCTATCCTGTAGTAGTAAGTCTTAAAGTGAACCACAGCTGCTGGGAGGTACTGATGTTCCCTTGGATACAGTGACTGTAAGGATGATGGTGAGTGATAGTACCCAGATTGACAGTGAGGCACAACTGTTGGAAGTTACTAGGCTTCCTGTGGAAGGGGAGCTTGTGTTTGAGGATATTCCTGCAGATGTCCTGATAGGGAATGACGTTGATGATGCAGTACCTTATGTACATGCAGTGACATGCAGTCAAGCTTGGAGACAGGCATGTAGGTCTGGTAGCCTGGGGGAGACCCAGACAGATCTCATACCTGAAGCTAGGACTGGTGTAGTGGCTGTTTCAGAGAAAGAGCTATCCTGCAGCAGTAAATCTGAAAGTGAGCCACAACTGCTGGTAGGTACTGATGTTCCTTTGGACATGGTGACTACAAGGATGGAGGTGAGTGATAGTACCAAGACTGACAGTGAGGCACAGCTGTGAAGAAATTATTAGGTTTCCTGTGGACTGAGACCTTGAGAGAGTCACAAATGCAGAGCTGGGACAGGTTCAACTTGCAGACCGTACTTTACAAAGCTTGAGGAAGATGGCTAAGGAAGGTCCTGAGGCTCAAGGAAGAGGGGAGTCTGTATACTGACAAAAAAGGTTTGCTGTATAGAGAGTAGACTCCTGAATGTGGCCTGGAAGGTGAGGTAGTACGGCAGTTGGTAGAGCCTCAAGCCTACCTTCTGCCACTTCTAGCTATAGTCCCCAATATTCTTTTTGCAGATGATATTGAGGCATAGGATAAAGGTTTGTTGTATAGAAAGTGGACTCCTAAGGCAGAGCTGGAAGGTAAGGTAGTATGGCAGTTAGTAGAGCCTTGAGCCTACCATCTGCCACTTCTAGCTATATTTCCAAATATTCCTTTTACAGGTGGTATTGATGTAGAAAAGGTGGCAAATGCTTTGCTAGAAATTTTCAGAAGGGTATGTTTTCCAAGGGAGATACTGACTGACCAAGGTTCCAACTTCAATGTCAAACCTGCTTACTTGTTTGTGGAAGCATTGTGGGGTGACACATTTAGAGATCACCCCTATCAACTCCAGACTAATAGTCCTGTGGAGAGGTTAAATTCTACATTAAAGACTATGCTATGGGCATTTGCAGACCAGTTTAAATTAACCATGAAACCCAGTAAGTGTCAGGTGTGGATGGCAAAGGTCACTTACTCAGAACATAGAGTGGGGAGTGGCAAGATTAAGCCAGAACCTGTCAAAGTAGAAGTTATTCAAATGTGGACATTTCCTGTTACTAAAAAGCAAGTGAGAGCATTTCTAGGGACAGTTGGGTACTGTGGAAAATTTGTGCCCAGTTGTGGTGCAGTGGTTGCAACCCTTACTGATCCAATTAAGCAATATAAACTGGATAAGGTAGTGTGGATCACAGATTGTGAACAGGCAGTCCAAAAACCTAAAGAGATTTTGGGAGGACCCCCTGTATTGTCAGCCCAGATTATAGTAAAGAATTTGTTGTGCAAGTAGATGCATCACATTATGTGGTGGGGGCTGTACTCAGTCAGGTTTCCTCAGAAGGAGAAGAGCACAGGAGTGGGGTTAATAATGCCAATGCAAATAGATTGCCCAGGAGAGGAGTAGGTTGATATTCCCAGACAGACACATTTTTATCAAGCGTCATTTTTCAAGAGTCACTTGAACACTGTGCTTGAGTCATGTGGGGAGAAATGTGAAGACATTAGACAGTGTCATTAGTGCTAACATGTCTGGGTGAAGATTTTATACATAATTTCAGATTAACCTGTGCATTATATGCCAGCACGACTAGCTGACTAGCTGTGATATCGTAAGTTCTTATATATTGATTTATAATTTGTTTCTACAGAATGTTTTGAAGACTTGAACAGTGTTCCTTTGCATTTCTAACTGTGCATATTTGTGAAGAAGATTCTAAATGCAGTCTCAGAATCAGCTGATCTGCAGGTGATGTCAACAGAATGTTGACAGTTGCTATGTGTTACTGTCAGAGGCTGAAAGACAGGAAGGAACTTTAGTAAACAGGTGTTGGTTGATTTCCAAAATATGAAATTAAAATTAAAACTGGAACAGTTGTGATAGTTAAACTAGTTTATAAAAGAGCCTGCTGAAGTCAGTGGAAGTCAGTTGTTGTCAGTTAACAGCCAGTTATAGTTGCCAGTTGCAGGTATCAGTTGTTCACAGTGGTACTGTGCAGTGTATACCCAAAAGGACTCACCAAGACCTGTAAGCTTGCCTTTGTTCTGTTGAAATAATTTAGTTTGGATCAGGAACAGTGTTATTTAGTCAGATAGGAAATTATATCTAATCAGTTAGAGTTTTTCTAAATGGTGGATTTCTGTCCTTCAGTATTGATTTCATTTTCCTGGTGACTGAGCTCTGTTTGTTTATTGGAAATTATTGTTTTATATTTTTTAATAATTTTGCTCATTATTAAATATTTTTATTAACTTACATTGTGGATGGTCAATCAGTATTTTCTTTATAGATTTGAGAGTGCTTATACCTGCTTTGATAACATCCTGGGTCACTCTGAAAGCCTGGCTTCTTTAGGCCATTTGCTATCATTTGTTTTAATATCTACGTTCGTAATTGCACACCACTTCAAAAGGGCATATAGGCTCTCTCATTTGTGGCAGTGGGTTTCCTTATTATTTTGGGGAAGGGGCACAGCTGAAAATCTGTGTCAGACTTTCCCAGAAGTGTTTGGATGTGTGAAATTTAATTTATTTGTGTGAGTGTATCAATGGTCTTAAACTGGGACACATTACTCTGAAGTGTGTAATAAGGAGTTACATTAGGAGTGGATAGAAGCATATAGTCCAGTCCCAGGTTATAGAATGGGTTTCTGTTGTGCTGTTAGGGAGAATATTGTGAAATATTACTCCTGTTTAAGTGACAGTCTCAACTGGAGTCAGTAGTGAGGACTGAAGCTCCTTAGTTACTGACCCAGGATAGCTGGGGATGTCACGTTATTGTTGGCAGTCTAATGGGGTATTGTCCGGATTTCACAGGGGGTATAATGAAACTCTAGTTAATTTGGTGAGGAAAGACATACAGGAGCATCCATGTTCTAAGATTGTTTCTATCTTGAATGGACGTTTAAACGAACATAAGGATACTCCAGAAAATAAAGCATCACTTAAGTAGGTCCTGGTTTTAACTTACCCAATGGATGCAGGTTTGATTAAAAAAATGATTGCTAATAGTTGGGAGGTTATTTTAGGAAGGCAAGCTTTATCTTAACTAATATTTCAAGAATGCATTATTATTTCTGTCTGGTGTGACTGCATTATTGTATTATAAACAGTACTGCTTTACCTTTATGGTCCTTATACCTGCCTAAAAAGGAAACTATTTTTGTTGTCTTACATCTCCTAGTTCAGAATTTGCAGTGATAAAATATTAAGTTTTTCATCCCACCTTTATTTAATTGCATTATCTTTAACAAGATCCTTGACATATTGCATAGGAAAAAAGTTTTTATATTTTACTAATTTACTATTTTTCTCCTTCAAGGAACATCTCCCTTTGAGCAAATATGCTGTAGTCAACAAAATGAGATGGTAAATAAGTAAATTAATTCGTTTATAACAGTTTACTCCATAAGTGACAATGATATATTTCAGTTTTATCTTTGGATTGAGTAAAATGGCTACCCATTTTGGATAAGGCAACCAACACTATTATTTAGGAAACTACTGCTAAAGGGAAAAAAAGTGTGGATATTATGGTAATCAGCTTCCTTAAAACTGTTTTTTAAACAGTGCACGTTTAGTTAAAGCTGTGCTGTCCCAGAAGCAATGCAAAGCTTCAGACATGTAATATCCTAGGCAGACTTATCAGTAATACCTCTCTTTAATATAGATGCTTTGCAATACCTTGTGCACTGTGTGATCACTCACTTTAATATAGACGCTTTGCAATACCTTGTGCGCTGTGCAAATCTCTCACATTAATATAGAAGCTTTGCAAAACCTTGTGCAATATGTAATCTCTCACACTAATATAGATGCTTTGCAATACCTTGTGCACTGTATAATCTCTCACATTAATATAGATGCTTTGCAATACCTTGTGCACTGTGTGATCTCTCACTTTATTGTAGATGCTTTGCTATACCTTGTGCACTGTGTGATCTCTCACATTATTATAGACGCTTTGCAATACCTTGTGCACGGTGCAAATCTCTCACATTAATATAGATGCTTTGCAATACCTTGTGCAATGTGTAATCTCTCAAATTAATATCGATGTTTTACAATACCTTGTGCACTGTGTAAATTATCACTTTATTATAGATGCTTTGCAATACCTTGTGCACTGTGTAATCTCTCACTTTATTATGGATGCTTTGCAATACCTTGTGCAATGTGTAATCTCTCACTTTATTATAGATGATTTGCAATACATTGTTTACTGTGTAATCTCTCACATTAATATAGATGCTTTGCAATACCTTGTGCACTGTGTGATCTCTCTCTTTATTATAGATGCTTTGCAATACCTTGTGCAATGTGCAATCTCTCACTTTATTATAGATGCTTTGCAGTACGTAGTGCAATGTGTAATCTCTCACTTTATTATAGATGCTTTGCAATACCTTCTGCACTGTGTAATCTCTCACATTAATATAGATGCTTTGCAATACATTGTGCACTGTGTGATCTCTCACTTTATAATAGATGCTTTGCAATACCTTGTGCAATGTGTAATTTCTCACTTTATTATAGATACTTTGCAACACCTTGTGCAATGTGTAATCTCTCACATTAATAAAGATGCTTTACAATACCTTGTGCAAAGTGTAACCTCTCGCTTTACTATAGATGCTTTGCAATACCTTGTGCAATGTGTAATCTCTCACCTTATTATAGATGACTTGCAAGACCCTCTGCACTGTGTAATCTCTCACATTAATATAGATGCTTTGCAATACCTTGTGCAATGTGTAATTTCTCACTTTATTATAGATGCTTTGCAACACCTAGTGCACTGTGTAAGCTCTCTCATTATTATAGATGCTTTGCAATACCTTGTGCAATGTGTAATCTCTCACTTTATTATAGATGCTTTGCAATACCTTTTGGACTGTGTAATCTCTATCATTAATATAGATGCTTTGCAATACCTTGTGCAATGTGTAATCTCTCACTTTATTATAGATGATTTACAATATCTTGTGGACTGTGTAATCTCTCACATTAATATAGATGCTTTGAAATACCTTGTGCAATGTGTAATATCTCACTTTATTATAGATGCTTTGCAATACCTTGTGCAATGTGTAATCTCTCACTTTATTATAGATGCTTTGCAATACCTTGTGCACTGTGTAATATCTCACTTTATTATAGATGCTTTGCAATCCCTTGTGCACTGTGTAATCTCTCACTTTATTATAGATGCTTTGCAATACCTTGTGCTGTGTAATCTTTCACTTTATTATAGATGCTTTGCAATAGCTTGTGCACTACGTAATCTCTTACATTAATATAGATGCTTTGCAATACCTTGTGCACTGTGTGATCTCTCACTTTATAATAGATGCTTTGCAATACCTTGTGCAATGTGTAATTTCTCACTTTATTATAGATACTTTGCAATACCTTGTGGACTGTGTAATCTCTCACATTAATAAAGATGCTTTACAATACCTTGTGCAATGTGTAATCTCTCACTTTACTATAGGTGTTTTGCAATACCTTGTGCAATGTGTAATCTCTCACCTTATTATAGATGCTTTGCAATACCCAGTGCACTGTGTAATCTCTCACATTAATATAGATGCTTTGCAATACCTTGTGCAATGTGTAATCTCTCACTTTATTATAGATGCTTTGCAACACCTTGTGCACTGTGTAATCTCACATTAATAAAGATGCTTTGCAATACCTTGTGCAATGTGTAATCTCTCACTTTATTATAGATGCTTTGCAATACCTTGTGCAATGTGTAATCTCTCACTTTATTATAGATGCTTTGCAACACCTTGTGCACTGTGTAAGCTCTCACTTTATTATAGATGCTTTGCAACACCTTGTGCACTGTGTAAGCTCTCACTTTATTATAGATGCTTTACAATACATTGTGCAATGTGTAATCTCTCACTTTATTATAGATGCTTTGCAACACCTTGTGCACTGTGTAAGCTCTCACTTTATTATAGATGCTTTGCAATACCTTGTGCAATGTGTAATCTCTCACTTTATTATAGATGCTTTGCAACACCTTGTGCACTGTGTAAGCTCTCACTTTATTATAGATGCTTTACAATACATTGTGCAATGTGTAATCTCTCACTTTATTATAGATGCTTTGCAACACCTTGTGCACTGTGTAAGCTCTCACTTTATTATAGATGCTTTGCAATACCTTGTGCAATGTGTAATCTCTCACTTTATTATAGATGCTTTGCAACACCTTGTGCACTGTGTGATCTTTCACTTTATTATAGATGCTTTGCAACACCTTGCACACTGTGTAAGCTCTCACTTTATTATAGATGCTTTACAATACATTGTGCAATGTGTAATCTCTCACTTTATTATAGATGCTTTGCAACACCTTGTGCACTGTGTAAGCTCTCACTTTATTATAGATGCTTTGCAATCCCTTGTGCAATGTGTAATCTCTCACTTTACTATAGATGCTTTGCAGCACCTTGTGCACTGTGTAATCTCTCACTTTATTATAGATGCTTTGCAATACCTTGTGCAATGTGTAATCTCTCACTTTATTATAGATGCTTTGCAACACCTTGTGCACTGTGTGATCTTTCACTTTATTATAGATGATTTACAATACCTTGTGGACTGTGTAATCTCTCACATTAATATAGATGCTTTGAAATACCTTGTGCAATGTGTAATATCTCACTTTATTATAGATGCTTTGCAATACCTTGTGCAATGTGTAACCTCTCTCTTTATTATAGATGCTTTGCAATACCTTGTGCACTGTATAATGTCTCACATTAATATAGATGCTTTGCAATACCTTGTGCAATGTGTAATCTCTCACTTTATTATAAATGCTTTGCAATACCTTGTACACTGTGTAATCTCTCTGTTTATTATAGATGCTTTGCAATACCTTGTGCACTGTGTAATCTCTCACATTAATATAGATGCTTTGCAATACCTTGTGCAATGTGTAATCTCTCACTTTATTATAGATGCTTTGCAATACCTTCTGCACTGTGTGATCTCTCACTTTATTATAGATGCTTTGCAATACCTTGTGCAATGTGTAATCTCTCAATTTATTATATACGCTTTGCAATACCTTGCGCACTGTGCAATCTCTCACTTTATTATAGATGCTTTGCAATACCTTGTGCACTGTGTAATCTCTCTCTTTATTATAGATGCTTTGCAATACCTTGTGCAATGTGTAATCTCTCACTTTATTATAGATGCTTTGCAATACCTTCTGCACTGTGTAATCTCTCACATTAATATAGATGCTTTGCAATACCTTGTGCAATGTGTAATCTCTCACTTTACTATAGATGCTTTGCAATACCTTGTGCAATGTGTAATCTCTCTCACTTTATTATAGATGCTTTGCAATAGCTTGTGCACTGTGTAATCTCTCACATTAATATAGATGCTTTGCAATACCTTGTGCAATGTGTAATCTCTCACTTTATTATAGATGCTTTGCAATACCTGCACTGTGTAATCTCTCACTTTATTATAGATGCTTTGCAATACCTTGTGCAATGTGTAATCTCTCACTTTATTATAGATGCTTTGCAACACCTTGTGCACTGTGTGATCTTTCACTTTATTATAGATGATTTGCAATACCTTGTGGACTGTGTAATCTCTCACATTAATATAGATGCTTTGCAATACCTTGTGCAATGTGTAATATCTCACTTTATTATAGATGCTTTGCAATACCTTGTGCAATGTGTAACCTCTCTCTTTATTATAGATGCTTTGCAATACCTTGTGCACTGTATAATGTCTCACATTAATATAGATGCTTTGCAATACCTTGTGCAATGTGTAATCTCTCACTTTATTATAAATGCTTTGCAATACCTTGTACACTGTGTAATCTCTCTGTTTATTATAGATGCTTTGCAATACCTTGTGCACTGTGTAATCTCTCACATTAATATAGATGCTTTGCAATACCTTATGCAATGTGTAATCTCTCACTTTATTAATTATAGATGCTTTGCAATACCTTCTGCACTGTGTAATCTCTCACATTAATATAGATGCTTTGCAATACCTTGTGCAATGTGTAATCTCTCACTTTATTATAGATGCTTTGCAATACCTTCTGCACTGTGTGATCTCTCACTTTATTATAGATGCTTTGCAATACCTTGTGCAATGTGTAATCTCTCACTTTATTATAGATGCTTTGCAATACCTTGTGCACTGTGTAATCTCTCTCTTTATTATAGATACTTTGCAATACCTTGTGCAATGTGTAATCTCTTCACTTTATTATAGATGCTTTGCAATACCTTCTGCACTGTGTGATCTCTCACATTAATATAGATGCTTTGCAATACCTTGTGCAATGTGTAATTTCTCACTTTATTATAGATACTTTGCAACATCTTGTGCAATGTGTAATCTCTCACATTAATAAAGATGCTTTACAATACCTTGTGCAATGTGTAATCTCTTGCTTTACTATAGATACTTAGCAATACCTTGTGCAATGTGTAATCTCTCACCTTATTATAGATGCTTTTCAATACCCTCTGCACTGTGTAATCTCTCACATTAATATAGATGCTTTGCAATACCTTGTGCAATGTGTAATCTCTCACTTTATTATAGATGCTTTGCAACACCTAGTGCACTGTGTAAGCTCTCACTTTATTATAGATGCTTTGCAATACCTTGTGCAATGTGTAATCTCTCACTTTATTATAGATGCTTTGCAATACCTTTTGGACTTTGTAATCTCTATCATTAATATAGATGCTTTGCAATACCTTGTGCAATGTGTAATCTCTCACTTTATTATAGATGATTTGCAATACCTTGTGGACTGTGTAATCTCTCACATTAATATAGATGCTTTGAAATACCTTGTGCAATGTGTAATATCTCACTTTATTATAGATGCTTTGCAATACCTTGTGCACTGTATAATCTCTCACATTAATACAGATGCTTTGCAATACTTTGTGCAATGTGTAATCTCTCTCTTTATTACAGATGCTTTGCAATACCTTGTGCAATGTGTAATCTCTCACCTTATTATAGATGCTTTGCAATACCCAGTGCACTGTGTAATCTCTCACATTAATATAGGTGCTTAGCAATACCTTGTGCAATGTGTAATCTCTCACTTTACTATAGATGCTTTGCAATACCTTGTGCAATGTGTAATCTCTCATCTTATTATAAATGCTTTGCAATACCCTGTGCACTGTGTAATCTCTCACATTAACATAGATGCTTTTCAATACCTTGTGCAATGTGTAATCTCTCTCTTTATTATAGATGCTTTGCAACACCTTGTGCACTGTGTGATCTCTCACTTTATTATAGATGATTTACAATACCTTGTGGACTGTGTAATCTCTCACATTAATATAGATGCTTTGAAATACCTTGTGCAATGTGTAATATCTCACTTTATTATAGATACTTTGCAATACCATGTGCAATGTGTAACCTCTCACTTTATTATAGATACTTTGCAATACCTTGTGCACTGTATAATGTCTCACATTAATATAGATGCTTTGCAATACCTTGTGCAATGTGTAATCTCTCACTTTATTATAAATGCTTTGCAATACCTTGTACACTGTGTAATCTCTCACTTTATTATAGATGCTTTGCAATACCTTGTGCAATGTGTAATCTCTCACTTTGTTATAGATGCTTTGCAATACCTTTTGCACTGTGTAATCTCTCACTTTATTATAGATGCTTTGCAATACCTTGTGCAATGTGTGATCTCTCAATTTATTATATACGCTTTGCAATACCTTGCGCACTGTGCAATCTCTCACTTTATTATAGATGCTTTGCAATACCTTGTGCACTGTGTAATCTCTCTCTTTATTATAGATACTTTGCAATACCTTGTGCAATGTGTAATCTCTTCACTTTATTATAGATGCTTTGCAATACCTTCTGCACTGTGTGATCTCTCACATTAATATAGATGCTTTGCAATACATTGTGCACTGTGTGATCTCTCACTTTATAATAGATGCTTTGCAATACCTTGTGCAATGTGTAATTTCTCACTTTATTATAGATACTTTGCAACATCTTGTGCAATGTGTAATCTCTCACATTAATAAAGATGCTTTACAATACCTTGTGCAATGTGTCATCTCTCACTTTACTATAGATGCTTTGCAATACCTTGTGCAATGTGTAATCTCTCACTTTATTATAGATGCTTTGCAATACCTTTTGGGCTGTGTAATCCCTATCATTAATATAGATGCTTTGCAATACCCTGTGCACTGTGTAATCTCTCACATTAATATAGATGCTTTGCAATACCTTGTGCAATGTGTAATCTCTCACTTTATTATAGATGCTTTGCAACACCTTGTGCACTGTGTAATCTCTCACTTTATTATAGATGCTTTGATTTACCTTTTGGACTGTGTAATCTCTATCATTAATATAGATGCTTTGCAATACCCTGTGGACTGTGTAATCTCTCACATTAATATAGATGCTTTGCAATACCTTGTGCAATGTGTAATTTCTCACTTTATTATAGATGCTTTGCAACACCTTGTGCACTGTGTGATCTTTCACTTTATTATAGATGATTTACAATACCTTGTGGACTGTGTAATCTCTCACATTAATATAGATGCTTTGAAATACCTTGTGCAATGTGTAATATCTCACTTTATTATAGATGCTTTGCAATACCTTGTGCAATGTGTAACCTCTCTCTTTATTATAGATACTTTGCAATACCTTGTGCACTGTATAATGTCTCACATTAATATAGATGCTTTGCAATACCGTGTGCAATGTGTAATCTCTCACTTTATTATAGATACTTTGCAATACCTTGTGCAATGTGTAATCTCTCACTTTATTATAGATGCTTTGCAACACCTTCTGCACTGTGTAATCTCTCTCTTTATTATAGATGCTTTGCAATACCTTGTGCACTGTGTAATCTCTCAAGGTATGGCTTTGCAATACCTTGTGCAATGTGTAATCTCTCACTTCATTATAGATGCTTTGCAATACCTTCTGCACTGTGTGATTTCTCACTTTATTATAGATGCTTTGCAATACCTTGTGCAATGTGTAATCTCTCACTTTGTTATAGATGCTTTGCAATACCTCTTGCACTGTGTAATCTCTCAATTTATTATAGATGCTTTGCAATACCTTGTGCACTGTGCAATCTCTCACTTTATTATAGATGCTTTGCAATACCTTCTGCTCTGTGTAATCTCTCACATTAATATAGATGCTTTGCAATACATTGTGCACTGTGTGATCTCTCACTTTATAATAGATGCTTTGCAATACCTTGTGCAATGTGTAATTTCTCACTTTATTATAGATACTTTGCAACACCTTGTGCAATGTGTAATCTCTCACATTAATAAAGATGCTTTACAATACCTTGTGCAATGTGTAATCTCTCACTTTACTATAGATGCTTTGCAATACCTTGTGCAATGTGTAATCTCTCACCTTATTATAGATGCTTTTCAATACCCTCTGCACTGTGTAATCTCTCACATTAATATAGATGCTTTGCAATACCTTGTGCAATGTGTAATCTCTCACTTTATTATAGATGCTTTGCAACACCTTGTGCACTGTATAATGTCTCACATTAATATAGATGCTTTGCAATACCGTGTGCAATGTGTAATCTCTCACTTTATTATAAATGCTTTGCAATACCTTGTACACTGTGTAATCTCTCTCTTTATTATAGATGCTTTGCAATACCTTGTGCACTGTGTAATCTCTCAAGGTATGGCTTTGCAATACCTTGTGCAATGTGTAATCTCTCACTTTATTATAGATGCTTTGCAATACCTTCTGCACTGTGTGATTTCTCACTTTATTATAGATGCTTTGCAATACCTTGTGCAATGTGTAATCTCTCACTTTGTTATAGATGCTTTGCAATACCTCTTGCACTGTGTAATCTCTCACTTTATTATAGATGCTTTGCAATACCTTGTGCACTGTGTAATCTCTCTCTTTATTATAGATACTTTGCAATATTTTGTGCAATGTGTAATCTCTCACTTTATTATAGATGCTTTGCAATACCTTCTGCTCTGTGTAATCTCTCACATTAATATAGATGCTTTGCAATACATTGTGCACTGTGTGATCTCTCACTTTATAATAGATGCTTTGCAATACCTTGTGCAATGTGTAATTTCTCACTTTATTATAGATACTTTGCAACACCTTGTGCAATGTGTAATCTCTCACATTAATAAAGATGCTTTACAATACCTTGTGCAATGTGTAATCTCTCACTTTACTATAGATGCTTTGCAATACCTTGTGCAATGTGTAATCTCTCACCTTATTATAGATGCTTTTCAATACCCTCTGCACTGTGTAATCTCTCACATTAATATAGATGCTTTGCAATACCTTGTGCAATGTGTAATCTCTCACTTTATTATAGATGCTTTGCAATACCTTTTGGGCTGTGTGATCTTTCACTTTATTATAGATGATTTACAATACCTTGTGGACTGTGCAATCTCTCACATTAATATAGATGCTTTGCAATACCTTGTGCAATGTGTAATCTCTCACTTTATTATAGATGCTTTGCAACACCTTGTGCACTGTGTGATCTTTCACTTTATTATAGATGATTTACAATACCTTGTGGACTGTGTAATCTCTCACATTAATATAGATGCTTTGAAATACTTTGTGCAATGTGTAATATCTCACTTTATTATAGATGCTTTGCAATACCTTGTGCAATGTGTAACCTCTCTCTTTATTATAGATGCTTTGCAATACCTTGTGCACTGTATAGTGTCTCACATTAATATAGATGCTTTGCAATACCTTGTGCAATGTGTAATCTCTCACTTTATTATAAATGCTTTGCAATACCTTGTACACTGTGTAATCTCTCTGTTTATTATAGATGCTTTGCAATACCTTGTGCACTGTGTAATCTCTCACATTAATATAGATGCTTTGCAATACCTTGTGCAATGTGTAATCTCTCACTTTATTATAGATGCTTTGCAATACCTTCTGCACTGTGTGATCTCTCACTTTATTATAGATGCTTTGCAATACCTTGTGCAATGTGTAATCTCTCACTTTGTTATAGATGCTTTGCAATACCTTTTGCACTGTGTAATCTCTCTTTTTATTATAGATACTTTGCAATACCTTGTGCACTGTGTGATCTCTCTCTTTATTATAGATACTTTGCAATACCTTGTGCAATGTGTAATCTCTCACTTTATTATAGATGCTTTGCAATAGCTTGTGCACTGTGTAATCTCTCACATTAATATAGATGCTTTGCAATACCTTGTGCAATGTGTAATCTCTCTCTTTACTATAGATGCTTTGCAATACCTTGTGCAATGTGTAATCTCTCACCTTATTATAGATGCTTTGCAATACCCTGTGCACTGTGTAATCTCTCACATTAATAAAGATGCTTTGCAATACCTTGTGCAATGTGTAATCTCTCACTTTATTATAGATGCTTTGCAATACCTTGTGCAATGTGTAATCTCTCACTTTATTATAGATGCTTTGCAATACCTTGTGCAATGTGTAATCTCTCACTTTATTATAGATGCTTTGCAATACCTTGTGCAATGTGTAATCTCTCACTTTAATATAGATGCTTTGCAATACCTTGTGCAATGTGTAATCTCTCACTTTATTATAGATGCTTTGCAATACCGTCTGCACTGTGTAATCTCTCACATTAATATAGATGCTTTGCAGTACCTTGCTCAATGTGTAATCTCTCACTTTATTATAGATGCTTTGCAATACCTTCTGCACTGTGTAATCTCTCACTTTATTATAGATGCTTTGCAATAGCTTGTGCACTGTGTAATCTCTCACATTAATATAGATGCTTTGCAATACCTTGTGCAATGTGTAATCTCTCACTTTATTATAGATGCTTTGCAATACCTTGTGCAATGTGTAATCTCTCACTTTATTATAGATGCTTTGCAATACCCTGTGCACTGTGTAATCTCTCACATTAATATAGATGCTTTGCAATACCTTGTGCAATGTGTAATCTCTCACTTTATTATAGATGCTTTGCAACACCTTGTGCACTGTGTGATCTTTCACTTTATTATAGATGATTTACAATACCTTGTGGACTGTGTAATCTCTCACATTAATATAGATGCTTTGAAATACCTTGTGCAATGTGTAATATCTCACTTTATTATAGATGCTTTGCAATACCTTGTGCAATGTGTAACCTCTCTCTTTATTATAGATACTTTGCAATACCTTGTGCACTGTATAATGTCTCACATTAATATAGATGCTTTGCAATACCTTGTGCAATGTGTAATCTCTCACTTTATTATAGATGCTTTGCAATACCTTGTGCAATGTGTAATCTCTCACTTTATTATAGATGCTTTGCAATACCTTGTGCATTGTGTAATCTCTCACATTAATATAGATGCTTTGCAATACCTTGTGCAATGTGTAATCTCTCACTTTATTATAGATGCTTTGCAATACCTTCTGCACTGTGTAATCTCTCACTTTATTATAGATGCTTTGCAATACCTTGTGCAATGTGTAATCTCTCACTTTATTATAGATGCTTTGCAATACCTTCTGCACTGTGTGATCTCTCACTTTATTATAGATGCTTTGCAATACCTTGTGCAATGTGTAATCTCTCACTTTATTATAGATGCTTTGCAATACCTTGTGCACTGTGTAATCTCTCACTTTATTATAGATGCTTTGCAATACCTTGTGCAATGTGTAATCTCTCACTTTATTATAGATGCTTTGCAATACCTTGTGCAATGTGTAATCTCTCACTTTATTATAGATGCTTTGCAATACCTTCTGCTCTGTGTAATCTCTCACATTAATATAGATGCTTTGCAATACATTGTGCACTGTGTGATCTCTCACTTTATAATAGATGCTTTGCAATACCTTGTGCAATGTGTAATTTCTCACTTTATTATAGATGCTTTGCAACACCTTGTGCAATGTGTAATCTCTCACATTAATAAAGATGCTTTACAATACCTTGTGCAATGTGTAATCTCTCACTTTACTATAGATGCTTTGCAATACCTTGTGCAATGTGTAATCTCTCACTTTATTATAGATGCTTTGCAATACCTTGCACTGTGTAATCTCTCACATTAATATAGATGCTTTGCAATACCTTGTGCAATGTGTAACCTCTCACTTTATTATAGATACTTTGCAATACCTTGTGCACTGTATAATGTCTCACATTAATATAGATGCTTTGCAATACCTTGTGCAATGTGTAATCTCTCACTTTATTATAAATGCTTTGCAATACCTTGTACACTGTGTAATCTCTCTGTTTATTATAGATGCTTTGCAATACCTTGTGCATTGTGTAATCTCTCACATTAATATAGATGCTTTGCAATACCTTGTGCAATGTGTAATCTCTCACTTTATTATAGATGCTTTGCAATACCTTCTGCACTGTGTGATCTCTCACTTTATTATAGATGCTTTGCAATACCTTGTGCAATGTGTAATCTCTCACTTTGTTATAGATGCTTTGCAATACCTTTTGCACTGTGTAATCTCTCACTATATTATAGATGCTTTGCAATACCTTGTGCAATGTGTAATCTCTCAATTTATTATATACGCTTTGCAATACCTTGGCACTGTGCAATCTCTCACTTTATTATAGATGCTTTGCTATACCTTGCGCACTTTGTAATCTCTCACTTTATTATAGATGCTTTGCAATACCTTGTGCAATGTGTAATCTCTCACTTTATTATAGATGCTTTGCAATACCTTCTGCTCTGTGTAATCTCTCACATTAATATAGATGCTTTGCAATACATTGTGCACTGTGTGATCTCTCACTTTATAATAGATGCTTTGCAATACCTTGTGCAATGTGTAATTTCTCACTTTATTATAGATACTTTGCAACACCTTGTGCAATGTGTAATCTCTCACATTAATAAAGATGCTTTACAATACCTTGTGCAATGTGTAATCTCTCACTTTACTATAGATGCTTTGCAATACCTTGTGCAATGTGTAATCTCTCACTTTATTATAGATGCTTTGCAATACCTTTTGGGCTGTGTAATCCCTATCATTAATATAGATGCTTTGCAATACCCTGTGCACTGTGTAATCTCTCACATTAATATAGATGCTTTGCAATACCTTGTGCAATGTGTAATCTCTCACTTTATTATAGATGCTTTGCAACACCTTGTGCACTGTGTGATCTTTCACTTTATTATAGATGATTTACAATACCTTGTGGACTGTGTAATCTCTCACATTAATATAGATGCTTTGAAATACCTTGTGCAATGTGTAATATCTCACTTTATTATAGATGCTTTGCAATACCTTGTGCAATGTGTAACCTCTCTCTTTATTATAGATAATTTGCAATACCTTGTGCACTGTATAATGTCTCACATTAATATAGATGCTTTGCAATACCTTGTGCAATGTGTAATCTCTCACTTTATTATAAATGCTTTGCAATACCTTGTACACTGTGTAATCTCTCTGTTTATTATAGATGCTTTGCAATACCTTGTGCACTGTGTAATCTCTCACATTAATATAGATGCTTTGCAATACCTTGTGCAATGTGTAATCTCTCACTTTATTATAGATGCTTTGCAATACCTTCTGCACTGTGTGATCTCTCACTTTATTATAGATGCTTTGCAATACCTTGTGCAATGTGTAATCTCTCACTTTATTATAGATGATTTACAATACCTTGTGCACTGTGTGATCTCTCTCTTTATTATAGATACTTTGCAATACCTTGTGCAATGTGTAATCTCTCACTTTATTATAGATGCTTTGCAATACCTTCTGCACTGTGTAATCTCTCACATTAATATAGATGCTTTGCAATACATTGTGCACTGTGTGATCTCTCACATTATAATAGATGCTTTGCAATACCCTGTGCACTGTGTAATCTCTCACATTAATAAAGATGCTTTACAATACCTTGTGCACTGTGTAATCTCTCACATTAATAAAGATGCTTTACAATACCTTGTGCAATGTGTAATCTCTCGCTTTACTATAGATGCTTTGCAATACCTTGTGCTCTGTGCAATCTCTCACTTTATTATAGATGCTTTGCAATACCTTGTGCACTGTGTAATCTCTCTCTTTATTATAGATACTTTGCAATACCTTGTGCAATGTGTAATCTCTCACCTTATTATAGATGCTTTTCAATACCCTCTGCACTGTGTAATCTCTCACATTAATATAGATGCTTTGCAATACCTTGTGCAATGTGTAATCTCTCACTTTTTTATAGATGCTTTGCAACACCTAGTGCACTGTGTAAGCTCTCACTTTATTATAGATGCTTTGCAATACCTTGTGCAATGTGTAATCTCTCACTTTATTATAGATGCTTTGCAAAACCTTTTGGACTTTGTAATCTCTATCATTAATATAGATGCTTTGCAATACCTTGTGCAATGTGTAATCTCTCACTTTATTATAGATGATTTGCAATACCTTGTGGACTGTGTAATCTCTCACATTAATATAGATGCTTTGAAATACCTTGTGCAATGTGTAATCTCTCACTTTATTGTAGATGCTTTGCAATACCTTGTGCAATGTGTAATCTCTCTCTTTATTACAGATGCTTTGCAATACCTTGTGCAATGTGTAATCTCTCACCTTATTATAGATGCTTTGCAATAGTGTAATGTCTCACATTAATATAGGTGCTTAGCAATACCTTGTGCAATGTGTAATCTCTCACTTTACTATGGATGCTTTGCAATACCTTGTGCAATGTGTAATCTCTCAGCTTATTATAAATGCTTTGCAATACCCTGTGCACTGTGTAATCTCTCACATTAACATAGATGCTTTTCAATACCTTGTGCAATGTGTCATCTCTCTCTTTATTATAGATGCTTTGCAACAACTTGTGCACTGTGTGATCTCTCACTTTATTATAGATGATTTACAATACCTTGTGGACTGTGTAATCTCTCACATTAATATAGATGCTTTGAAATACCTTGTGCGATGTGTAATATCTCACTTTATTATAGATGCTTTGCAATACCTTGTGCAATGTGTAATCTTTCACTTTATTATAAATGCTTTGCAATACCTTGTACACTGTGTAATCTCTCTGTTTATTATAGATGCTTTGCAATAGCTTGTGCAATGTATAATGTCTCACATTAATATAGATGCTTTGCAATACCTTGTGCAATGTGTAATCTCTCACTTTATTATAGATGATTTACAATACCTTGTGCACTGTGTGATCTCTCTCTTTATTATAGATACTTTGTAATACCTTGTGCAATGTGTAATCTCTCACTTTATTATAGATGCTTTGCAATACCTTCTGCACTGTGTAATCTCTCACATTAATATAGATGCTTTGCAATACATTGTGCACTGTGTGATCTCTCACATTATAATAGATGCTTTGCAATACCCTGTGCACTGTGTAATCTCTCACATTAATAAAGATGCTTTACAATACCTTGTGCACTGTGTAATCTCTCACATTAATAAAGATGCTTTACAATACCTTGTGCAATGTGTAATCTCTCGCTTTACTATAGATGCTTTGCAATACCTTGTGCTCTGTGCAATCTCTCACTTTATTATAGATGCTTTGCAATACCTTGTGCACTGTGTAATCTCTCTCTTTATTATAGATGCTTTGCAATAGCTTGTGCACTGTGTAATCTCTCACATTAATATAGTTGCTTTGCAATACCTTCTGCACTGTGTGATCTCTCACTTTATTATAGATGCTTTGCAATACCTTGTGCAATGTGTAATCTCTCAATTTATTATATACGCTTTGCAATACCTTGTGCAATGTGTAATCTCTCACTTTATTATAGATGCTTTGCAGTACCTTGCTCAATGTGTAATCTCTCACTTTATTATAGATGCTTTGCAATACCTTGTGCAATGTGTAATCTCTCACTTTATTATAGATGCTTTGCAATACCTTCTGCACTGTGTAATCTCTCACTTTATTATAGATGCTTTGCAATACTTTGTGCACTGTGTAATATTTCACTTTATTATAGATGCTTTGCAATCCCTTGTACACTGTGTAATCTCTCACTTTATTATAGATGCTTTGCAATACCTTGTGGACTCTGTAATCTCTCACATTAATATAGATGCCTTGCAATACCTTGTGCACTGTGTGATTTCCCACATTATTATAGATGCTTTGCAGTACCTTGTGGACTGTGTAATTTCTCACATTAATATAGATGCTTTGCAATACCCTATGCACTGTGTAATTTCTCACATTAATATAGATGCTTTGCAATACTGTGTGCAATGTGTAATTTCTCACTTTATTATAGATGCTTTGCAATACCTTGTGCAATGTATAATCTCTCGCATTAATATAGATGCTTTGCAATACTTTGTGCAATGTGTAATCTTTCACTTTATTATAGATGCTTTGCAATACCTTGTGCAATGTGTAATCTCTCACTTTATTATAAATGCTTTGTAATATGTTGTGCAATGCATAATCTCTCACTTTATTATAGATGCTTTGCAATACCTTGTGCAATTTGCAATCTCTCACTTTATTATAGATGCTTTGCAATACCTAGTGCAATGTGTAATATCTCACTTTATTATAGATGCTTTGCAATACATTGTGCACTGTGTGATCTCTCACTTTATTATAGATGCTTTGCAATACCTTGTGCAATGTGTAATCTCTCACTTTATTATAGATGCTTTGTAATACCTAGTGCACTGTGTAATATCTCACTTTATTATAGATGCTTTGCAATACCTTGTGCAATATGTAATCTCTCACATTAATATAGATGCTTTGCAATACCTTGTGCATTGTGTAATTTCTTGTAGAGGTTATCATCCTTGTTCTTATTTCTGGCTCTGGCAAAATGATGCACTGAGAGATACAATCACCATGACAATCTACTGTGATGTCGTTGCTTCATTTTCTTAATTTTTGTTGACTTCATCATGATGTCTTTCTTTTATTGTCACAATCTTTTGTGTGCATAACCCAGATCTTATGTTTTGTCAACAGTGGATTATTTTGGATCTTTGTATTGAAGTGTTTTGCATTCTGTACTGCCCTGTGGCCTGAAAATGGTCTTGTATCAGCCCATCTCACAAAATTAACAAGCATGCAATCAATCAATAATTAAATAATTAAATGCCTCATTTTAAGAGTTAAACATACCACTAACATGTTGTATGGCAGAAGCTACAGTTTTTACATCTTTTTCCTTCAAGAAGCAACTGTTTCAAATAAGTTGTCTTCTTAACTAAGCAGAAAGAGAGACTGCCATGTCACGTCTCCCATACACACCCTTTTCAACACATATCTCTGCTGCAGTGCCTTCACCTTAATATGAAATTCATCCAGGGATATTCTGCTTTGCATATGAAACCTCTTAATGGCCTCCCCATTCATTTTTTTCTTTTTGCATCCTTTGTCTAATGTTCTTTAGTGCTGCATCTTTAATCAGATCATTGACCTCTAAAACTCTGCATCCATCAGTATCTTTTCAGGCCAGGATAGCACACCATTTTTAAACTAGTGAAGCTTATCTTAGATATATTGTGTTTCTTCCAGATGACAACTACTATGGCCCCTCTTCCTAGACTGTATTAATGCATTTCTTCTGGTTGATTGGCCTATCTTAATAAAGAGGTTAGCTCTTCATACCTCTACTGTGGAACATTTATATTCTGTTGAATATATTCAAGGTAGGTGCCAGGCCAAATATGCCCATGCAGCAGTGATTTTGAGAATGTGGTCTGTTTTCTTTTCCTGTTCAGTAATGAATGCTACCAGTAATACTATTTCTCTTGGTCAAATACATGCTTGCTTTATACAGCATTTTTTTAACATTATGATTAAGCTTTATCCCATCTTTTTTCATATAACATTAACAGGCTTAAGCTAAGAAGATCTGCTAGCTAACTTCAGACTCCTTTCTCAATTTTGATTCATTTTTGTCATCTCTTATCATTGCAGGGTGGTCTGTATTTTCCTGTCACTAGTAATCACATAATCTACCTCAGTCTGTTCAACCACACAGTGTCTGGTTTCAAGATAGCTATCTACAAGGTGAAAATGTTTCTTTAATAATAGGTTTTAATGCCAAAAAGCAAGAAAATATTTTTAATCCACTGCATTAATCCTATTTCAGCTTCCGTTATGTGATCTGAATAGTGATATTACCTAAAATTTAAAATTTTAAGTGCATCAGACTCACTGCAACTACCAATCTGCTTTCCAAGCAGAGACCACTGCATGCATTCACTCTAACCATTATTATCCATACAAAAGAAGTCCAGTGAAGTATTACCCCTTCTGTCTTGTAAATGTACCCTACTTTGTTGTCATCCCCTGGAAACATCCTGCAGCCTATCAGAACATTATACTGCCACAATGCCCTGTCCATGATTAGTGTACCTAGAAGGCATCATCACTTTAATGCTAACGCAGACCTTGGAGGACATATTTTGCCATCTCACTGTATCTTAAAAAGATGGGAGGATTACTCTCAGTGAGCCTTTGTGAGTCAACAAAGGCAACGTACTTCATAAGTGAATATAAACATAAATACACACACACACACACACACACACACACACACACACACACACACACACACACACACACACACACACAGACACATTCACAAATTCACACGTACAGACACTTTCTCCACACACATTTGTTTTCTCTCTCTCTCACTCTCTCTTTCTCTCTCTCTATCCCTCCTGACTACTCCGTTTTCTTGCATCATGGGTTAGATTCTACCTTTTTGGTTCTGTGACAATGTTTTTATGACAAACTTTCCTTTGTGTCCATCATCTGAGCATGTTTTTTTTATATTTTTTATTTGACCAGATGTTCTTGGATACCTTGCTGAGACACAGCCTCTGTCCAATGCCTAAATACTCATTAGACCTGCTGGTGCATATGGGGGGGGTGGGTGTGAGTTATATCTGTAGAAACACAGTTTACACCAATGTTTACCATGAACATTAGTTGTGAAAATGGATAGTTCCCTTTCCCTGAGATGATGTGGCCTCAGAGTTTCTAGCTACAGTGGTGGAATGGATAAACACGTCTAACTACAGATCAGTAGACTCTAGATTTCATGTCGGCCTGACTTGGTTGACACATTTTACATGTGTTGATTTGATTTTCAGATACACAAAACAAATCCTTCTAGGGGTTGGAGGGTGGCATAATGGATAAGGTGTTTACCTCACAGACATGAAGTGCAGGGCTGATTCTTAGTTTTGGGTTGGGAAATTTAGCTAGGCTTAAAATGGCCCACAAGGGCAGATAGCCTAGTATTTAACTTATGAACCCTATGTAAGTAAAGGGGTCAGATAGCCTAGTATTAATTTATGAAGCCTATGTAAGTAAAGGTTGAGAGGGAAGACTGAACCCCCTGCATAAAGATGTGTGTGTGTGTGTGTGTGTGTGTGTGTGTGTGTGTGTGTGTGTGTGTGTGTGTGTATGTGTGTGTATGTGTTTGTGTGTGTGCATGTGTGTGTTTGTGTGTGAGGCTGTACTTCCCATAGAAAATCAATGGTCAAATTCTTCTTGGTTTGCATAGTAGCGGAATATAATCAAGTAGTCCCTAAACAAATGTCTTAGATCTATATGTGTAAAAATGCTTTATTGTTGCCAGTTTACCTGATGTGGCATTATTCATTTGTATGTATGATTATTTTTTTTGGTTTATATTGCATGGACGAAGGACGAGCAGTGGTATAGTCATGTCTATATCCAGCCCATGTCATAGGTAGTGATCCGACTATGGTCCTAGCCCCCACCATGGGCTACTTTTATGATGGTTGGTTGTATTTTTATTCAGTTATCATTTCCTGACAGTGTTTCAAACTTTTGAGTCTATTTGTGATGTCAGCATGACAGGTAAATACCTTACCTTTGCATCAGAGATATATTGGCAGTGGCCACTTCTGCAGTAATTGCGTTACTTTGACTAACGTGGTTTTTGAACTGTTTGGATTTAGCAAAGTTGGTTGACATTGCAAACAAATTATTATTGGTCCTCCTGCGATTTTGTCTTGGTTTGGTTTGTTACTTTGACTAACCTTTTACTTCTGCATTGCTACTGCTCTACTGACACACTATATTTCCCAGTACAATGCAGCTCAGTATGCAGCTGAAAGTGATCTGCTTCAATAAATCCACTATCCCAGCTAACAAGCAATAAAATATATTTTTGACAGCTTGACACTAGTTTATGTAAACACTAAGCAGCTGTTTCAGCATTCATGCACAGTGAATATGAAGTGTTAATGTAATGAATCCAGATGTATGTTATCTTTGTGACCATGTTTTTTTAGTCATGACAACATGTAAACTAATTTGCTCAGGCAGTAATGAACTGTACCTACCTGAAAATTCAAAATTATCTTTTCCTAAATGAAAATTTAGTGCTCTGCTATATCTGTACTTATGGTACTGCCAATTCCAATGCCTGTGTGAATAGTTCTTTCTGCAGTATGTTCAATTGCATTGTCTGGCCTATCTGGCCCAGGTTGTGACTGAAATGGGTCCTTGGATCAGTTCACCTACCCAGTTAACAAATGTTAAATAAATAAATCAATATTAAAAAACAGTCTCAAATAAACCCATCTATCCATCCATCCACCCATCCATCCACAATTCCTTTTTCCCATTTTTGCAAATGGGGTTTGGGGTGTCACTTCAACACTGACAATCATCTAGAGCCAGAGTAAATATGTAAATATCCTTTATTTTCTTCTCATGCACTTCTGCTTTTACAGATTATGGGTTCATAGGTGTTTACTAGGCTAATGAACACAAGGGCCTTTTTAAGCTTAGCCACGCATCCCAAATCTCTGACAAGTTCTGGTACCCCTGATAAGTGCAAGTAGGTGCTTGGGAGGTGAAACATTTACAAACAGGGGCCTGGGAGATGAACCATTTACAGGTTGCCTGTGTCCATTAGAGACAAAGGTGCCAAACCAGAGATGAATTTCCTGTTCCCCATCCAATTGTCCATGTTGTACTTGAATTGGATTACGGTGAAACTCTGCTTCACATGGATGGGGAGCCTGTTCCAGATAAGAGGTAGACTCTGGGTTACATGCCTGTCTTTCCAGTAGGTCCTATTTATATCACAAGCAATGCTTAAGTCTTTAGAATGGGCAATTCTGGTGTTTTTTTTGTATTGCAGATATGCAGAAAGGTATGACAATGTCTTGTATGCCAGGTGTAAATCTCCCTTTAAGAGTCTGTAGTAGACAGACTACAGGGATAAGGACTTGAAGAAGTCTGCATAGGACATGTTATTTATGCCCTGTATTCTTTTAGGGAACAACCCTTGTGGACATTCCAACTGTTGATTATACCTGGTTAGATACATACCAAAGGGGGCATTGGACTCAATGACAAGTCTGATGAATGTTGACTACAGTGAAACAATGAATTCCTTGGACCTAGATGCCATAACTTTGTTTATACATTGCACAACACAGAATAATTTCCTCAGTACTGTAGACAGTGATGGTCAAATGTTAGATTATTTTGTATGTGTGTCCCTAAGTCCCCGACGTCTGGGTCAACTCTTAGGGCTGTGTTGTCAATATGATAGTTACTTGGAATGAATGACTTCCTCAAGGATACTGTTATGAATTTCTTGGCATTTAGTTTTAGTCCATGACTCTGGCACCAGTTATTTGTCTGTGTCAGCCTTTCCTGAAGAACATTTTTGTCATTGGGCATTCACTGGCAGCCCCTAATTTGCAATCATCTGCAAATTTAGTCAGCCAGAGGCCATTGATGTTGACCTTGACTTTAGACAAGTAAATGACAAAAAGGAGAGGTCCCAGGACTAATTATTGAGGGACTCCACTTGTGACTGGCTTCTTTGAGAGGTGGATTCCACAATTCTAACTTCCTGGGTCCTATCTTTGAGCCAACTGGCTATCTACCGGGTGACGTAAGGGTTTGTACCTAACCTCTTATGTTTGTCAACAATGCCCGAGTAGGGGATTGTTTCAAATGCCTTGGCCAGGTCAAGGTACGCAGTGTGAACCATTTTGCCCTCATCCACTGCTTTGGTGATTTGGAGTGAAGATTGCAGTCTGCTCCTTACTTGTTGTCATTGTAAATAGCACTCAGCATTGCTTAGAATTTATTTACAGTGGCACCACCTTCTCTGACCTGGTACACATTGCCAACGTACTAGAGGACAAATTCATTGCCAACTTCACCCTAGAAATGACTATTCAATGCCCACTTATCCCTGAAGCTCTCAGACCCCCATTATCACCAAAGATCATGTACTAAAGGTGCTCTCAAAGAATAAAAATACTGCATGAAACTGAAAATATGCCTGTCTGTTTAGTAAACAGTACAAAGCAAGCCCTGGCAAAGCCACTCCTTAAACTAGTTAACCTGATTTTAGTCAGTGGCTTCATGCCTGTGGTTTGGAGCACAACAGTGCTAATGTCACTCCAAAAGCGTGGTCCCACCACTGACTCCAGAAATTACAGGCCCATCAGCCTTACAAGTCTGACATGCAGAGTCATGGAACAGATTAGAACTGACCTGATCAACTATGACTTTAAAAATCTCATTAGGCCAGACATGCTGCAGTTTAGCTCTGTGAAGGGTAGATCCTGTCTAATGAATCAGGCTAACTTCTTTGAATGAGTAACATAAGCTGTGACTGAAATCGGTGTATACTTCGAACTGGCCATGGCCTTTGACACCATACCCCAATTTAGCATAGTTAGTAAGTTCAGTACATTACAAATAGATCCCTGTGTGGTATGGGTGATTATAAATTGGCTAAAGGACAGAATCCATGTGGTGCAGGTAGCACTTGTCTCATCAATGAGCATAAAGGTAACTAGTGGTGTTCTGCAGGCTCTGTGTTGGGATACCTTTTGTTTTGCATATACATTTCTGATCTTCAGACCACAAACCAAGTCTGCAGATGACTCTAAACTGGAAGTAATTTTCAAGTTGCTCTCTGACACCCAAGCCCTCAAACAAAAAATTATACTTGCAAGCAACTGATGTGCAATGGGCTTAAAGTAAATACTAAAGATTGTAACATTTTCACATTTGGTAAAATGTCCCTCTTCTCATTATACAACGATGACAAACCCTACTTGAGGATGAGATTGTTGTTAGAGAACTTGGTACTTGGGATGATAATTCCCTCTCCTTTCATCATCACATAATAACTATAGTCAGGAAGTCCTTTTACATAGAGGTGCTGATTGCCAACAGGATATCTTTCATATCCAAAGAGGTCATTGGCCCATTATATTCAGCATTGATTAGGCCAAATGCTGAATACAATGACCTGTTTGAAATGTACTTCACTAGATATATCTAACAAGTAGAAAGGTCACAGAAGTGCCTAATTAAGAAGACCAGTGACTTAAAAGCCCTAAACTACAATAAATGACTAGAAGCACTATCCCTTTATTCAGTGTCTTACAGACTCCTGAGGGGTGATCCATGCCTTGCGTTCTGAATCATTAGATGTTCAGTGGTTGTGGATCATTTGTATCTCCACAAATCAAGCAGTCCCATAAATACCAGAACAAGTGACCTAACCCTTCACCCTCTGATAAATAAATCAAAGTGGAGAGATAGGTTCATTACTGACTCTGGCAGCTGCGGCAGAGGATTAAGAAGCCGTTTCCTGTGGTTCTGTGATTCAGGGTTTGATTGCCTCAGCTTCTATTGCCAAACCATGTGACTCTGAGCAAGTCACTTAACCAAAATGTGTTCCTGAGATGAGTCTGAAAGATAGTGACAGAGATCAGTGCTCCATCCTGGTCAACAAATACAAAGAAATAAAATAAATTACAGAGGGCCTTCCCACCTCTGTAATAGACTCTCACTTCATATTAAGCATTGTGATACATTATCTTCCTTCATTTGGGAACTGAATAATTAGATGGGTATTCAGACATTCACGCAGGGTTTGACTGGCATGACCCTCCTGGAGAGAAGACGTTCCACCTAAAGGTGGGCCCTGACAAGAAGTAAAAATGGTCGCAAGACACAATAGCCATGATTCTTTTGATCCTATGACCCTAAAACATAGATGCTCAATAGCTGTTGTGACATAAGCCCCCCTGTATACCAGAACTATCTTAAGTAACTAATGGTTGATATTCTGCCTCTTACACATTCACACCAACATTCACCCAGAGATTTCTATGTTATCATCACCGAATTACTGCACCAGTCTGTAAGTTAAAGCATAGAGGCACAGGGGTGGGGGCACCATTTGTATTCACATCCACTAATATTGTTATGAATTATTTTGAACAAATGCATATTCATATTTCTCCTTTTTTTAGTTTCTTAGATTTTCTCTGCATTATATAGATGATTTACTTTTTTGTTTTCAAAAGCTTTGGGATTTTTCTATGACTTAATTTAACATTTTAATGTTAATTCATATTGCATTTAATTTGAAGATAATTTCCATTAACAGAAAATATGATTTAGCTTATTTAGATGTGTAATATATGGTTCATTACCGTGAAATTGTACTTCACTATTTAGAAAACCCTATGTCACAAATAACCTCTCAACTTTCTAGTACGAGAATTCTGGTCAAAGCCAACAATAATCGGGGGTGGGGGTGTCAAAGGTCTAAAATCTGGGAAAATGTTTAAATATTGCTTTTACAAACTTAGAAAGTTGCTTGAATTCCAGATTTTGCATTACCATAAATTGTCTGAATAATATGAAGTTTGAAACTCCAATGTCTGTCATTATTTAGTGATTGAATTCCATGATGATTTTCTAGAAAACCAGAAATTTTGTGAGATACAGACCAAAACTACAAGGCAAAATTCTGGATATTCTATGAAATTCTGGATAGTTTATTTTATTGTATTTTATTGTATTTCTATTTTGAATTTGTGAACTTGGATAGATAACTGATCCTAATAGAATTCTTTTAGTCTCAGCATGAGGGTGAATTACAAATCAGAGTATATATACATCATGCATTATGAAGAGTGAATATCAGAATTGGCTCAGGGGTGTAAATATCACATTATACACAGAGTGACTGACAAAACACAATATATTCATGCATTATATACATGGTATATATCAGAGTTAGCACATTGAAAGAATCGCAGTGTGAAAATAGAGCAAGCTATGTAGAGAAAGGTAGAGGTTACGTTTTATGATCAGAGAGAGAGCGAGAGAGAGCAGTTGCATTTTCCTTGAATTTTTGTAATGTGCTTTTAATTCTTGACATAAAATTGGGTAAAAGGTATGATCTTTAAGAAAAGAGATGAGATATTCTGGAGAGATTCTCACAGTTTGTGACCAAGGGTTGAGAAGATATAGTTTGTGTACTGAAGCGTAATTTGGAGGGTTTGGTGAAAAGGACCTGAGTGGTTAATACTTCTCAGATGAGAGGTATGCTTCTAGTAACTATCCCTCACATTTTATCTCTGCCCTTACTACAGAGAAATTCATAAAAACATTCAGACTGTGTAATACAGTTATGGCATTTTTGCACAAAACACATCTATACTGATAGCTTTAGAAAAGAGGATACCATAGGATTGTTATACAGTCATTAAAATAAGCTAATGCTTTTACATCTCGGAACCCACAGGATCACAGCCAGATCCAGCATTAGGCAACCAAGGCAGTCACTTAGAGCTCACTGGCAGGGTGACTGCCACAGACTTACATTTCTTGTTTAAGAACACACGCAGAGTGTGTCCTTAGTAGCATCTTTAGTACGATGCACACACATTTAAATTGGAATGGAATGGATTGCATGATTTTTTAATCAAGCAGTATGGATATTCCAGAGAAGTGTTATGCTGTAGGAGAAGCAAAGTATAAGTAAGTGTGTGTGTGTGTGTGTGTGTGTGTGTGTGTGTGTGTGTGTGTGTGTGTGTGTGTGTGTGTATGCCATAGTTGGAGTGACAGGTTAGTTAATTTAACCAGATTCAAGCTCAAACCTGGTATCTTAGTTACAGGAGACAAGAGCCTGAATTCTGTGCACCAACTACCAGACTACTGGCTTCTGTTCATTTTCAAGGAATTGTGAGTTTCAGTACATTTTCAAGGAATTGTGAGCTTCAGTACATTTTCAAGAAATTGTGGGCTTTAGTACATTTTCAAGGAATTGTGAGCTTCAAGGGAAGAGAAGTTTACTACTGCTCATGCTAAGTCTGTTTTTGATGTGAAACTGTTTTGGTTAGCAAATGGTCATTACTATTTGTGCTAGCCACTTTGAAAGTAGTGTTAGTAGCACAACAGGTAGCATACTTGGTCTTAATGTAGAAGTCTATGGGTTCTACTCCACACCATGTAGATGGATTATTAATACTGTGTTGTACGTTAAAGGTAGGGTTCTGCAGTCCTCAGCCTGTTACTGGGTTGCTATCTATTCCCTGTTGCAATATTAGTGAATTACCATTTTTTTAATGTAACATAGGCAATTTATTCTTCAAGGACAGCAGGCACTGAATTTGTAGATGAAACACTGAAATATAAAGTTGCTTGCTAGTAACAACCTCTTAATTAGTTACAGATCTCTTTAATGTGGAATTATTCAGATGACTTTTGCTTCTGCAGAGATTGTACATATTGACTGATATTGGTGGATTGTAATGACAAAAGTTTGAAGTGCCTTCTGTGGTTGAAATGTTCTGAAATGGGCAGTTTTGTTATTATTTGTTCATATGTTTTGTTTTATTGCTTACTGGAAAAATGTTCAAAACTGCAAATTTAAAACACACTCTAACAAGGGGTGATGTATTTTACAAAGAATATAATTTAATGCAATCAGGAAGATGAATGAAAGAACACATGCATGTATGCATGGTTCTAAAAATGTCTGCAAGAAAACAGCCCAAAGATAAACTTAATCTGCCACTGGCCAGATGCATTTTCTTTGAATGTGGGTTTCAAAGCTGTTGCAATTAATGTGAGTTTCAAGGGCAGAAAAGTTTACTACTGTTAATGCCAAGTCTGCTTTTACAGTAAGACTATATTTTTTGCTTAACAAATATCTAACGGTGTTTGTGCGATAAAATTTGAAATAAAAGTTTTAAATTAAATCCAAATATCTGTAATCATTGTAGAAGTAAAGAAGAAAACAGAATGCTCACTGACATGTTTAAACAGTGTTTATGATAACTGGAGAGAAATAGGCAAGTAATGGGACACTGGGATGGCCCGATCCATTGCCCTGCCTAGGACCCCATTTGATCACAATCCAGTCCTGAATAGAATGCACATCATTTTTTTTATTGAGGAAAGCACGATTGTTTAAGTTCTAAAATGCATGATACAATCCTTTTTTTTACTGAACATCCATGTATATCCTTTATGATTAGCAGTACAAATACGAGACACTGGCACATCTTAAACATTGGCTCTGCTTAAAAGAAATTTGACCTCATGTGCCTAGTATTCAGTTTTCTGCTACTTTGAGTTTACAAAACAAAATTAGTTTCCAACTTTTTCAGTTTCATACAGTCACTTCTGTTGGATGGGGAAAACGAGTTGGTACATTTTGCCATGAACATTATGCCATATACATTTTCTTAGGAATCCTGGCATACTGATTTGGGCAGATTTCATGAGCAACGCTGTTTCAATTACTAGACACATTACGTGGGCTCACTGTACTTTTGGTTCTTACTAGTTTTTTTTTTTTTTTGCACTTGCAAGACAGTAAGAGCAGTATATATTCGAATGCAGAAACAGGCCAGGAATTGTGCTTGCAAGTTTGTTGATCGTACAGTTACATAACATATTAACTCTGTCCGTAACAGGGATATTTCTGTTCTGAAATGTTTTGTTATGAGGCACATTTCTTTTATGTAGCAAAACCAAGGACTAGGCAAACTATTTTTAGTAAGCTTGAGGTAACATGCATCTTGTGATGTAGATCCCTAGTGCCTAATGGGTTAAATGAAGAAGCTGCTTAGCAGGCTTTTCTGTGATAGGTTAATTGTTTGATTGATGTAACTGAATGTTTTTAACATTGTGATTTTACCCTAGCAGAGCTTCTGAACTTGAGGTACTTGGTTCTGTCAGGCCTCTTAATAAAACCTGGATCTCAGATTATAGGTACGTGAGTGAATACTAGGCAGAATCAAACCCAGTACCTTGTGTCTGTGAGGTGAAAATCTCTATAGCTTTCTTTTCCAAGATTCTTGAATTTATCTTGATTTGTTTTTATGTTACTGCTGTCTGGCCTAAAGCATGTGTCCTTAATATAACAAAGAATCAAACCACTGCAGCCTGTTTTGGTCGGTCAACACTATCAGCAAACAATAAGGCCATATTTACTGCTTCTACTGTAGGTATTGCCTGTTCGACAACCAGCCTGCTCCTGCATTGCACTGTTGATGGTCAATCAACAATTTTTTATCATTACTCTGTTTTTTTATTTTGTGTCATTTGTTATGCATCAATAGGTTATTATTTTCGAAACATCTATAAGCCTGTCTAACATGCATGTTGACTAGCAATATACTCATGCTACCTTGTTTTTTTATCTGTTTGCCATTTACCCCTTTATGTGGTCAAATACCTTTTCAAACTATGGACAAGGTCAACAACCATAATAAAACATGTGGTTTGATCAGTATGAATACTGCAATGCAACTTGAATAGGAAGTCAGAATAAGACATTTGTTGTCCTTTCTGTATAATGTCCCATTAGGCTAGTTTTAGGTAACATTCAATGGCTGTCATTATTGCAGCAGATTGCATTTATGGTCTTGTTCCTATGACATACGATCTTAAAGGATATCCCACCTGTCTGATCATCTGTGGAAAGCCTTGTCTATGAAATGTCATTGCAAACTGAATAGCTGTGCTACACAACTTTGAGCCCAAAAGTATTACATCATATGATGAATATATTCTTCGTTAGCCTGCTCAGTTATGCATAGTTCACTTCTAATCAACTGTGATTATGGCTACCTGCAGTGCAGTGTAAATCTTGACTATGGGTCTGGGATCTTTAATATTTATGGTAGCAATTTGAAATGTTGGGACCTGCTAGAGAAAGTCCCAAAATATAGAGACTGAATGAACAGAAGAGCGGACTTATGTATATCAAGTCTGGCATGGCATTTCTCAGAATATTCCATTTTCTTCAAATTATGGTGATCTTAGAGTTAGTATATATAAGTTTGGGGGGAATGGGGTGCATGGAGGCTTGTCCCCCTGTAAAAAGAAGTTTAAAGGAGAAAGAGAGATTTTTGAAATTCGCTCTTCTCCTGTGTTTTTGCTCTGTTTTTTTTTTTGGCTTGTTGGCACTTAGCATTTCTAGTGCTGACATTTCAATGGGAAGCCTATATTTACATAACATTTTCTAAAAAGGGATTTGGAAGTATTTCACTTCTGCTGCTATAATTCATTTGCAACTGTATTATTTGTTTAAATTTTAATACACAGTGCCTTGTGAACTCTAACCTGTTCATCTGTCAGATAAACTTTTAATTACTTCTTAAAATTCATTGTTAGCCAATACCATGGCATAGAGAGACAAAGCCCTGACAATGTCCCAGGCAACCAAGGTTTGATTAGCAGTTCTGGTGTCTGAGGAGTGGTAGGGAGTTTTGGTGTGACCATCTGAGGGGAGGGAGAGGCATGTGCACTGGACGTAGGGCACATATCATAGTTAGATTTTTGTGGCAGAAGTCAGAGAAACCACCACCGCAGATTGCTTCCTGGGTGTCTTGCCAACGTCAGCTCCTTCAGAAGAGCAGATCATTGCTATCTGCCCATTACACGTCCCACTCACAGGGTGTTATTAGGCACATGGAGGGATGTAAAATACTCCTGGCAGCAGTATGACTCAGACCCAGGATGCCTTGATTTCCTTGCCACCTGAAACTCTTACTGAAGATAGTTTTGGGGAGGCCAGGAGGGGTAGGTTGAGTAGTGACTGGGGTCCACTGTTTTTTAAGCTGTGGAAAACAAAATAAGGTGGCTAAAAAAAAAAAAAAGAAAATTCCTCACTGGTCTTTTTCAGACAATTGCATGACCCATAATGACAGCAAGGTTTTTGTAGCATGTGTCTAATTTCTCCTACTCCCGGATGAATATTCTACTGTCAAAGCAGTTTCAATTCACATGCAACTGAAATCTATACTAACAGAGTATTTCTCTCTGTGCATACATACACAATATCAATATCTATAGCTATATATATATATATATATATATATATATATATATATATATATATATATATAGATATATACACACAAACACACACACACACACATGTATATATATATACATCTGTATCTATATCTGTTTTATATATATATATATATATATATATATATATATATATATATGTGTGTGTGTATAAGGATCTGCCTC